>NC_138303.1:10857500-11080000 GCF_965601325.2 Salmo salar | reverse complement strand
TTCCTGTTTTCTTTCACTCCAATGACATGGGGAAATTGTTTTGGTATTTTATTAGGATCCTCATTAGCTGTTGCGAAAGCAGCAGCTACTCTTCCTGGGGTTCACACAGAACACAAAACATGACATAATACAGAACACTAATATACAAGAACAGCTCAAGGACAGAACTACATATATTTAAAAAAAGACACACATATCCTACATATCAGCACATACACACAAACTATCTAGGTTAAATACAGGAGAGGCGTTGTGACGTGAGGTGTTGCTTTATCGTTTTTTTAAAACCAGGTTTGCTGTTTATTTGAGCAATATGAGATGGAAGGAAGTTCCATGCAATAATGGCTCTATATAATACTGTACGCTTTCTTGAATTTGTTCTGGATTTGGGGACTGTGAAAAGACCCCTGGTGGCATGTCTGGTGGTCATGTGGTCGAGTGCTACAAGGAAAGTCCTAGTTAAGCTGCAGCTGGCCCAGAACAGAGCGGCACCCATTGATTGCTCTTCATTGTAATCAGAGGGTTAATATTAATACTATACATGTCAGTCGCTCTTGGCTAAGAGTTGAGGAGAGACTGACTGCATCACTTCTTGTTTTTATAAGATACATTAATGTGTTGAAATTTGCATCTAGAACATGTAGGCTACACTTTGAAGAATTCAGCGGAAGTTCCAGAGTTAGGTGAAATATAACCTAATATAACCTAATATAACCTAATATAACCCAATATAACCCAATATAACCTAATCAACTCACTTCTAGATGGAGTCCATTTCAATGTTGTGCTTTTCCCAACATGAAGTCATGACATTGGCTGAATCTAGTTGTTGATCCCTGGTCAAAAGGCTTGATTCTGCCAGACATACTCGAGGCTGAGACACGGTTCGTTCAGATCAAAATGGTCACAGGACCCGGAGAGAGAAGGACAGTGACTGTTACGCACCGCATATCACCCACCTCCAATCTGTGTGGAGGCGGTCAGCATTTTGAAACTATTTAAAAACTCATAAACGTAATAGTTTAAAACCTAAAACGTTTTAATGTCATTTTATGAAGCATGTCTTACCTTGTTACATAGTAGCCTAGCCAAAATACGACCACAGAAATGTTGAGGGAATTATTTTATAAACACTTAATATGGCACACTTGTGTGCCATATTAGGAATAGGATTAGTAATTCCTAATCATATTAGGAATAGGATTAAGATTAGTAGGAATTATTAGGAATAGGAATAGGATTAGTAACCCATCGATACATATTAGGAATAGGAATAGGAATAGGATTAGTAACCCATCGATGCATCTTCAGATCTTCCCTCTTTCTTAGTTTCTCATTGAAATGTTCATCTCTGTCTCATGAAACCGCTAGCTATGAGGTGCGCTTTTGAGAACGGTGTTTTCCCACAAAGCCTACAGCCATTCACACGTAGCCTACAGCCATTCACACGTAGCCTACAGCCATTCACACGTAGCATACAGCCATTGACACGTAGCCTACAGCCATTGACACGTAGCCTACAGCCATTGACACGTAGCCTACAGCCATGTGCACCTAGCCTACAGCCATTCGCACGTAGCCTACAGCCATTCACACGTAGCCTACAGCCATTGACACGTAGCCTACAGCCATTCGCACGTAGCCTACAGCCATTCGCACGTAGCCTACAGCCATTCGCACGTAGCCTACAGCCATGTGCACGTAGCCTACAGCCATGTGCACGTAGCCTACAGCCATGTGCACGTAGCCTACAGCCATGTGCACATTACTATTATTTATTTATTATGAAGAAATCAAACTGTATCAACATTTGAAACTGTCTGATATGTTACATCAGCCTCATTGCTTTAAAAATACAATATATATATATATGTGCAGTGATTGTATGAGTTCTGGTGTCCCACAACTGTTTGTTTTGAACTGCCCTCGACATATTTTATAAAGACATAAAAAGTATTGTAATTGTAAAAGTTGCAATATTTTACAGGCTACCAAGAGTGGCCAACCATCCTCCAGGAGAGCCTTAAAGGGGCAGTGTTGTAATTAGAGACAGGAATGAATATGCAAAGAACCCAGGACCTCCACATCCAGTTTCTTCATCTGCAGGCCCCACAAAGCCCTTTTGTGGGGAAAAACTCATTCTGATTGGCTGGGCCTAACTCCCCAGTAGGTGGGCCTCGTTGGCAAGTGAGTGGGCCTGGTTGGCAAGTGGGTGAGCCTATGCACTCCCAGGCCCACCCATGGCTGCACCCCTGCCCAGTCATGTGAAATCCATAGATTAGGACATAATGAATTTATTTAAAATTGACTGATTTCCTTATATGAACTGTAGCTCAGTAAAATCTTAATATCTAAGTGTCTTATACAGTAGGTATCCGATTACAGAACAGAGACATATTCTGGACTAAAACACTATATAAAAACTGTTTATAGGTCTGCATAAAGAATAATTACGTTAAACAACTTCGTAAAGAGTAGGTAACTTGCCTGCTCCATCCCGTGCCGATGCCCATATCCATATTGTGGTTTTCTATATGTCATGGTTCCCTGTCTGTCCTTCTCCATGGTCAGCTCTTAGACTCTAGCTCTGCCCTCTGTTTCTCTGTCTGAGTGATGGTCCTGCGCGTCGCTGTCTGAGTGATGGTCCTGTGTGTCCCTGGCGTTACGTTGCTACTAGGTTATTATTACTGAACATACACACCCCAAGACCACCATCATGTCTAATGAACATTATGTAGAAAGTGGGGGTGTCCAAACTGTCCAACCTGAACAATCCCTCCTCTCCCCCTCTGTCTGTCTGTCTCGGTCTTGTCCTTGGCAACTACATGCTAGCTAGAGCCGCAGACCTTATGTTTAACACACCTGCACACAAGACACCACACACACACACACACACACACACACACACACACCGAACTCTCAGTCCTACCTTACTTAATCTATCTGAGGCCATTGCCAACAGCTCTTCCTTTCCTACTGTGTGTTCCCAGTCAGACACGACTCCTAGCTAATAAAAAGGGGATTGAGGTGGAATTAAACCTTAGTTTCCATGAGCCTCCTAGCCTGGTTCCAGATCGGTTTGTGCTGGCTACAAGCCTACAGTGCATTCCTATACCCATCTAGTCATCCTAAAAATACTCATTCTGTCTCTTAGATGGCTGAGTAGGTCTTTTGGCTCCCCTGGCCTCTGTGATCCCCTAGTGATTGTCAATAGGAGGTGTAGGAGCAGAGAACAGGCTAAGTATAGAGGAACATTAACCACTTAGAGTGGCACCACTAATACCACCACACCATCTGACAGAACAGGACAGAACAGTACAGTACAGGACAGGAGGTGTAATCCATAGACCAGGGGTAGTCAACTACGATTTGAAAAGGTCCGGTCACACATACAGTGCATTCGAAAAGTATTCAGACCCCTTGACATTTTCCACATTTTGTTACGTTACAGCCTTATTCTAAAATGGATTACATCATTTTTTCCCCTCATCAATCTACACACAATACCCCATAATGACATCACAATACCCCATAATGACATCACAATACCCCATTAAAACAAAGCAAAAACAGTTTTTTAGACATGTTTCGCAAATTTCTTGAAAATAAAAAAAGAGAGATATAACATTTACATAAGTATTCATACCCTTTACTCACTACTTTGTTGAAGCACCTTTGGCAGCGATCAAAGCGTCAAGTCTTCTTTGGTATTTATTTATTATTATTAAAAAATGTTCACCTTTATTTAACCAGGTAGGCCAGTTGAGAACAAGTTCTCATTTACAACTGTGACCTGGCCAAGGTAAAGCAAAGCAGTGCGACAAAAACAACACAGAGTTACACATAAAGCCTCGCAGTCCTTGCCACTGAAAAACATCCTCACAGCATGATGGGCCACCACCATGCTTCACCATAGGGACAGCATTGGCCAGGTGATGAGCGGTGCCTGGTTTACTCCAGACGTGACGCTTGGCATTCAGGTCAAAGAGTTCAATATTGGTTTAATCAGGCTAGAGAATCTTGTTTCTCATGGTCTGAGAGTCCTTTAGGTGCCTTTTGGCAAACTCCAAGGGGCTGTCATGTGCCTTTTACTGAGGAGTGGCTTCCATCTGGCCACTCTACCATAAAGGCCTGATTGGTGGAGTGCTAAAGAGATGGTTGTCCTTCTGGAAGGTTCTCCCATCTCCACAGAGGAAATCTGGAGCTCTGTCAGAGTGACCATCAGGTTCTTAGTCACCTCCCTGACCAAGGCCCTTCTCCCCCGATTGCTCAGTTTGGCCGGGCAGCCAGCTCTAGGAAGAGTCTTGGTAGTTCCAAAATAGTTCTCGGGGACCTTCAATGCTGCAGAAATGTTTGGTACCCTTCCGTAAATCTGTGCCTCGACACAATCCTGTCTTGGAGCTCTAAGGACAATTCCTTCAACCTCATGGCTTGGTTTTTGCTCTGACATGATATATGCATACATTCTTTATCAAACACCTTTTTGACCGGTTGCATCACTGCCTGGTATGGCAACTGCTCTGCATCCGACCGTAATATGATACAGAGGGTAGTGCGTAAGGCCCAGTACATCACTGGGGCCAAGCTTCCTGCCATCCAGGACCTACAGTACCAGTCAAACATTTGGACACACCTACTCATTGAAGGGTTTTTCTTTATTTGTACTATTTTCTACATTTTAGAATAGTAGTGAAGACATCAAAACTATGAAATAACACATATGGAATCATGTGGTAACCAAAAAAAGTGTTAAACGAATCCAAATATATTTTGGATTCTTCAAAGTAGCCGCCGGTTGCCTTGATGACAGCTTTGCACACTCTTGGCATTCTCTCAACCATCTTCATGAGTTAGTCACCTGGAATGCATTTCAATTAACAGGTGTGCCTTGTTAAAAGTTAATTTGTGGAATTTCTTTCCTTCTTAATGTGTTTGAGCCAATCAGTTGTGTTGTGACAAGGTAGGCGTGGTATACAGAAGATAGCCCTATTTGGTAAAATACCAAGTCCATATAATGGCAAGAACAGCTCAAATATGCAAAGAGAAATGACAGTCCATCGATACTTTAAGACATGAAGGTCAGTCAATGTGGAACATTTCAAGAACTTTGAAAGTTTCTTCAACTGCAATCACAAAAACCATCATGATGATGATCAAGAGGATCGCCACAGGAAAGGAAGACCCAGAGGTATCTCTGCTGCAGAGGATAAGTTCATTAGAGTTACCAGCCTCAGAAATTGCAGCCCAAATACATGCTTCACAGAGTTCAAGTAACAGACACATATCAACATCAACTGTTCAGAGGAGACTGCGTGAATCAGACCTTCATGGTCAAATTGCTGCTAAGAAACCACAACTAAAGGATACAAATAAGAAGAAGAGACTTGTTTGGGCCAAGAAACATGAGCAATACACATTAGACCGGTGGAAATCTGTCCTTTGGTCTGATGAGTCCAAATTTGAGAGTTTTGGTTCCAACTGCTGTGTCTTTGTGAGATGCAGAGTAGGTGAATGGATGATCTCCGCATGTGTGGTTCCCACCGTGAAGCATTTAGGAGTAGGTTTGATGGTGTTGGGGTGCTTTGCTGGTGACACTATCTGTAATTTATTTAGAATTCAAGGAACACTTAACCAGCATGGCTACCACAGCATTCTGCAGCAATACGCCATCCCATCTGGTTTGCGCTTAGTGGGACTATCATTTGTTTTTCAACAGGACAATGACCCAACACACCTCCAGGCTGTATAAGGGCTATTTGACCAAGAAGGAGAGTGATGGAGTGCTGCCTCAGATGACCTGCTCTCCACAATCACACAACCTCAACCCAATTGAGATTGTTTGGGATGAGTTGGACCGCAGAGTGAAGGAAAAGCAGCCAACAAGTGCTCAGCATATGTGGGAACTCCTTCAAGACTGATGGGAAAACATTCCAGGTGAAGCTGACTAAGAGAATGCCAAGAGTGTGCAAAGCTGTATCAAGGAAAAGGGTGGCTACTTTGAAAAATCTATATTTTTAATAAACTATATTTTGATTTGTTTAACACTTTTTTAGTTACTGCATGATTCCATGCGTTATTTCATAGTTTTGTAGAAAATAGTAGAAAAAAGTAAAAATAAAACTTGAATGAGTAGGTGTCTAAACTTTTGACTGGTACTGTAAATACTGTCAGAGGAAGGCCCCCAAAAAATTCAAAGATTCCAGTCACCCAAGTAATAGACTGTTCTCTGCTCCAGCACGGCAAGCGGTACCGGAGCGCCAAGTCTAGGTCCAAAAGGCTCCTTAACAGCTTCTACCCCAACCTATAAGACTGATGAACAATTCATCAAATGGCCACCCGGATTATTTACATTGACCCCCCCCCCCCCCTCCCCCTTTGTTTTTACACTGCTGCTACTAGCTGTTTATTATCTTTGCATAGTCACTTTATGCCTACCTACAATGCCTTCAGAAAGTATTCAGACCCCTTGACTTTTTCCACATTTTGTTATGTTACAGCCTTATTATAAAATTGATTAAATTAATAAAAACTCCTCATCAATTTACACATAATACCCTATAATGACAAAGCAAAAACAGGTTTTTAGAATTGTTTGCAAATTTCTTACAAATAAAAAACCAAAATACCTCATTAACATAAGTATTCGGGCTCTTTGCTATGACACTCAAAATTTTGCTCAGGTGCATCCTGTTTCCACTGAACATCCTTGAGATGTTTCTACAACTTAATCAGAGTCCACCTGTTTTCAATTCAATTGACTGGACATGATTTGGAAAGGCACACAGCAGTCTAAATAAAGTTACACAGTTGATAGTACATGTCAGAGCAAAAACCAAGCCATGAGGTAGAAGGAATTGTCCGTAGAGCTCCGAGACAGGATTCAGTCGAGGCACAGATCTGGGGAAGGGTGGTGGCAGCATCATGCTGTGGGGATGTTTTTCAGCGGCAGGGACTGGAAGACTAGTTGGGATCGAGGCAAAGATGAACGGAGCAAAGTACAGAGAGATCCTTGATGAAAACCTGCTCCAGAGCGCTCAGGACCTCAGACTGGGACGAAGGTTCACCTTCCAACAGGACAACGGCCCTCAGCACACAGCCAAGACAACGCAGGACTGGCTTCGGGACAAGTCTCTGAATGTCCTTGAGTGGCCCAGCCAGTTCCCGGACTAGAACCCAATCTAACACCTCTGGAGAGACCTGAAAATAGCTGTGCAGCAAAGCTTCCCATCCAACCTGACAGAGCTTGAGAGAATTTGCAGATAAGAATGGGAGAAACTCCCCAAATACAGGTGTATTGTAGTGTCATAACCAAGAAGACTTGAGGCTGTAATCGCAGCCAAAGGTGCTTCAACAAAACACTGAGTAAAGGGTATGAATACATATGTAAGTGTAATATTTCAGGGTTTTTTAAAGTATATTTGCAAAGATGTCTAAAAACCTGTTTTTGCTCTGTCATTAAGGGTGTGTAGATTGATGAGGAGAAAAAAATATGTAATACATTTTAGAATAAGGCTGTAACCTTTAGCTCCGCACATTGACTCGGTACTAGTACCTCCTGTATATAGCTTTGTTATTGTTATTTTATTGTGTTACTTAAAAAAAAATGACTTTAGTTTATTTAGTAAATATTTTTTAAACTATTTTCTTAAAACTGCATTGTTGGTTAAAATCAAATCAATTTGTATTTGTCACATGCGCCGAATACAACAAGTGTAGACCTTACAGTGAAATTGAGGAGTGCGTACGGCCCAGTACATCACCGGGGCCAAGCTTCCTGCCATCCAGGTCCTCTATACCAGGCGGTGTCAGAGGAAGGCCCTAAAAATTATCAAAGACTCCATCCGTCATAGTCACACCGCCTGGTATAGAGGTCCTGGATGGCAGGAAGCTTGGCCCCGGTGATGTACTGGGCCGTATGCACTAACCTCTGTAGTGCCTTGTGGCTGGAGGCCGAGATGTCGCCATACCAGGCAGTAATGCAACAAGTCAGGATTCTCTCGATGGTGCAGATGTAAAACCTTTTGAGGATCTGAGGACCCATGCCAAATCTTTTCAGTCTCCTGAGGAGGAATAGGTTTTGTCGTGCCATCTTCACAACTGTCTTGGTGTGCTTGGACCATGTTTGTTCGTTGGTGATGTGGACGCCAAGGAACTTAAAGCTCTGAACCTGCTCTACTACAGCCCCGTCGATGAGAATGGGGGCGTGATCGGTCCTCCTTTTCCTGTAGTCCACAATCATCTCCTTTGTCTTGACCACGTTGAGGGAGAGGTTGTAGTTCTTGCACCACACGGCCAGGTCTCTGACCTCCTCCCTATAGGCTGTCTCATCGTTGTCAGTGATCAGGCCTACCACTGTTGTGTCAACAACAAACTTAATGATGGTGTTGGAGTCGTGCCTGGCTGTGCAGTCATGAGGGAACAAGGAGTACAGGAGGGGACTGAGCATGCACCCCTGAGGCGCCCCCGTGTTGAGGATCAGCGTGGCAGATGTGTTGTTACCTACCCTTACCACCTGGGGGCGGCCCGTCAGGAAGTCCAGGATCTAGTTGCAGAGGGAGGTGTTTAGTCCCAGGGTCCTTAGCTTAGTGATGAGCTTTGAGGGCACTATGGTGTTGAACACTGAGCTGTAGTCAATGAGTTGCATTCTCACATAGGTGTTCCTTTTGTCCAGGTGTGAAAGGGCGGTGTGGAGTGCAATAGAGATTACATCATCTGTGGATCTGTTGGGGCGGTATGCAAATTGGAGTGGGTCTAGGGTTTCTGGGATAATGGTGTTTATGTGAGCCATGACGGCTGCGGAGAGCGTGATCACACAAACGTCCGGAACAGCTTATGCTCTCAAGAATGCTTCAGTGTTACTTGCCTCGAAGCGAGCAGAGAAGTTATTTAGCCTGTCTGATAGGCTTGTGTCACTGGGCAGCTCTCAGCTGTGCTTCCCTTTATAGTCTTAACAGTTTGCAAGCCCTGTCACATCCGACGAGCGTTGGAGCCGGTGTAGTACGATTCGATCTTAGTCCTGTATTGATGCTTTGCCTGTTTGATGGTTCGTCAGAGGGCATAGTGGGATTTCTTATAAGCTTCCGGGTTAGAGTCCTGCTCCTTGAAAGCGGCAGTTCTACCCTTTAGCTCGGTGCGAATGTTGCCTGTAATCCATGGCTTCTGGTTGGGGTATGTAAGTACCGTCACTGTGGGGACGACGTCATCGATGCACTTATTGATGAAGCCAGTGACTGATGTGGTGTACTCCTCAATGCCATCGGAAGAATGCCAGAACATATTCCAGTCTGTGCTAGCAAAACAGTCCTGTAGTTTAGCATCTGCTTCATCTGACCACTTTTTTTATAGGCCTTGTCACTGGTGCTTCCTGCTGTAATTTTTGCTTGTAAGCAGGAATCAGGAGGATAGAATTATGGTCAGATTTGCCAAATGGAGGGTGAGGGAGAGATTTGTACGCATCTCTGTGTGTGGAGTAAAGGTGGTCTAGAGTTTTTTTCCCTCTGGTTGCACATTTAACATGCTGATAGAAATGATGTAAAATTGATTTAAGCTTCCCTGCATTAAGGGTTTGTAAGTAAGCATTTTATCTTTATTTGACTGATAGTCAAACACTGTGAGCACAGCACTGCAGCATGACTCAGTACTGCTGGTAATGGCAGAAATAGAGACATTACTTACTGTTCCAGATTAAACAATGTTATCAATAGAGTTACTGTTTGATTTTAGTGTTGAATTTAGATCTACGAGGGACCAGAACGGTTTCAGTCATAAGATCAACAGAGATAAAGCCTAGATAGTAAGTAAGCATTCAAGTTCGTTCTGTGGCTATTTGCTAATAGCTTATCTTCTACATCAAACATGCAGTGTATATTAAAATGAATATCTGAGCTTGACCTTGACGTAAACAAAGTATGCCATAAAATGCTATCACAAAATAAAATGGCTTTGAATGTTTGACTAATGTAGAACATTGTTTTTCCTAAGAGGTAGTCTTTCATGACTGCCTATTACCTAAGTGATATGACTGCCTATTAACTAAGTGATATGACTGCCTATTACCTAAGTGATATGACTGCCTACTACCTAAGTGATATGACTGCCTATTACCTAAGTGATATGACTGCCTACTACCTAAGTCATATGACTGCCTATTACCTAAGTGATATGACTGCCTATTACCTAAGTGATATGACTGCCTATTATCTAAGTGATATGACTGCCTATTAACTAAGTGATAACATCAAAGCTAAACGCTTTAATAAATGTATTATAATGATGACTCCATTCTCAGCCACATTCCTCCCAGGAGGTGTACTGTTGTGTTACTAGTGGGTAGATTGAAGAGGAGGAAGTAGGCAGAGGAGTGCTATCTCCCCCCCACCCACACACACACACACACACACACACACACACACACACACACACACGCACAAAAGGACACACACACACGCACACGCACACGCACAAACGGACACACACACACACGCACACACACACAAACGGACACACACACACACACACACACGCACAAACAGACACACACACACACACATACACACACACACACACACACACACACGGACACACACACACACGTACGAACGGATACACACACACACACACACAAACGGACACACACACACACACACACACACACACACACACACACACACACACACACACACGGACGGACACGGACGGACACACACGGACGGACACACACGGACGGACACACACAAACACACGCACGAACGGACACACACACACACACACACACACACACACACACAGTCAAACGTTTGGACACACCTACTCATTGAAGGGTTTTTCTTTATTTTTACTATTTTCTACATTGTAGAATAATAGTGAAGTCATCAAAACTATGAAATAACACATATGGGATCATGTAGTAACCAAAAAAGTGTTAAACAAATCAAAATATATTTGAGATTCTTCAAAGTAGCCACCCTTTGCCTTGATGACAGCCTTGATGACACATTCTCAGGCCTATAACTACACTCCCAACTTGCATAACTGTCCAGCGTGCAGCCATTTGGTACGGAGAGAGACCCCGGTTGAGACTTGGGGTAAATAAATCACTCTTCTATTTGAAATGTGTTTGTTTGGTTTTAGAAAACCATAATAAAGCTACTTATTTTCCCCAAATACTGCTTCCCACTCATGCATAAGAAAAGCATATTTTTGGTAAATACTTTTTAGATTGATCTATGTTCCGTGTTTACATAATCTATGTTTAGTGTTTACATAATCTATGTTTAGTGTTTACATAATCTATGTTCAGTGTATACATAATCTTCTTCACTATTTTAACCCTGTAAATTCATCTTCTTACTCAACTTCTTGCTCCCTGCCTGTGCCATTAAACCCCTACAACTCATCCAGAATGCCGCAGCCCGTCTGGTGTTCAACCTTCCCAAGTTCTCTCACGTCACCCCGCTCCTCCGCTCTCTCCACTGGCTTCCAGTTGAAGCTCGCATCCGCTACAAGACCATGGTGCTTGCCTACGGAGCTGTGAGGGGAACGGCACCTCCGTACCTTCAGGCTCTGATCAGGCCCTACACCCAAACAAGGGCACTGCGTTCATCCACCTCTGGCCTGCTCGCCTCCCTACCTCTGAGGAAGCACAGTTCCCGCTCAGCCCAGTCAAAACTGTTCGCTGCTCTGGCACCCCAATGGTGGAACAAGCTCTCTCACGACGCCAGGACAGCGGAGTCAATCACCACCTTCCGGAGACACCTGAAACCCCACCTCTTTAAGGAATACCTAGGATAGGATAAAGTAATCCTTCTAACCCCCCCCCCCCCCCCTTAAAAGATTTAGATGCACTATTGTAAAGTGGTTGTTCCACTGGATATCATAAGGTGAATGCACCAATTTGTAAGTCGCTCTGGATAAGAGCGTCTGCTAAATGACTTAAATGTAAATGTAAACACCTTTACATGTGGCACAGTTTGACCACAGTCAGGAGCCCTGGCTCACAGCCTCTCACATGAATTAATAACACACAGATTTATTTTCATAAGACTCAGACCACATTCCTCCCATATCCACTGTTTAAACACCAGGAACACCGTAATCACAACGTTTCTCAGAGTAGGACTGCTGATCTAGGATCAGATCTGTTCATATAATCTTATTAATTATTATCTAAAAGGGAAAACTTATCTGAGATCAGCACTCTGAGACGCTTTGTGAATATGGCTTAGGCTCTGGCCTGCTCAATCCACATATTGTCAGGCCTACCAGGGGGTATGCGACAATATTAATTTATTTTATTTTAACCTTTATTTAACTAGGCAAGTCAGTTAAGAACAAATTCTTATTTACAATGACGTCCTACCCCTGCCAAACCCTAAGCCGGACGACGCTGGGCCAATTGTGCACCGCCCTATGGGACTCCCAATCACGGCCGGTTGTGATACAGCCTGGAATCAAACCAGGGTCTGTAGTGACGCCTCTAGCACTGAGATACAGTGCCTTACACCGTACCCAAACCGGCAGCGTGCGTGCGGCATCATGCGCAAATTGATTTTGTCCCCCCACACCAAACGTGATCACGACACGCAGGTTAAAATATCAAAACAAACTCTGAACCAATTATATTAATTTGGGGACAGGTCGAAAAGCAGTTATGGCAATTTAGCTAGCTAGCTTGCTGTTGCTAGCTAATTTGTCCTGGTGTATAAACATTGGGTTGTTATTTTACCTTAAATGCACAAGGTCCTCCACTCCGACAATTAATCCACACATAAAACGGTCAACCGAATCATTTCTAGTCATCTCTCCTCCTTCCAGGCCTTTTGTTCTTTGGACTTTTTATGGCGATTGGCATCTAACTTTCAGTTACCACGATGACCAACCGAACTCAGTTCATCTTTCAATCACCCACGTGGATATTACCAATGAGGAGATGGCACGTGGGCATCTGCTTCTATAAACCAATGAGGAGAGATGGGAGAGGCAGGACTTGCACCGCATTCAGCATCACAAATAGAGCTGACTTCTATTTTAGCGCTTGGCAATGCAGACGCTCGTTGGCATGCGCAAGCAGTGTGGGTGCAATAATTGAAAAACATGTATGTTTAAATTTATTTTTGCAATGCTCGCGTCAGCATGTTAGACCGCTGCGCCACTCGGGAGGGGTGTTGGGTTGTATAAGCCCTATGCGTCCCAAATGACACCCAAACTATTGGCCCTGGTCATATGTAGTGCACTATAAAGGGAATCGGGTGCCATTTGGGACGTATCCCTGGATGTCATGTTGTAGCATAACTTGTATACATTCTGAGGATACTATGCATACATCTTAGTCAGCGCCACTAGATTAGTTAACACTCGGTCCACATATTGTCCTGCTACCAGAGGGTAGACTCAGCAGACTTAGCTATGTTCTGAGATTAATTCATCTCCAAACCCAGAACTCTAAATATAGCATGCGCTGGCCAGTTTACCGTTCATACTAACAGTCTTTCACAGGATGCATCCCAAATGGCATCTTATTCCCTTTAAAGTCCACTACTTTAAACCATGGCCCATATGGACTATTTGGGGAATAGTGTGCCATGTGGACACACACAAACAAGAGTAGAACAAATCAAATTTGATTTGGTTTGAACCAAGAGTTGAATAAGCCCTGGATGCTACAACAGAGAGCAAAGGCTTGTCCCGTCCACACTCTGGGGTTAGCATACAAATCAAAGTGGTAGTGCACCAGTCAATCAGTTCGCAATGGACATTCCTTCATGATGTTGGTTGGATAATAGCAAGTTTCCATCTGTAGCAGCCTACTTTTATCCTCTGACAATACTGGGTCTGTCTTTACTGAAACATACTCTGGGGATAGCCTAAGTATTTAGTTAGTCTCTGTTGGGGTTGAGATCAGGGCTCTATGCAGGCCAGTCAAGTTCTTCCACACCAATCTTGACAAACAATTTCTGTATGGAGCTCAGTTTGTGCACGGAGGCATTGTCATGCTGAAACAGGAAAGGGCTTTCCCCAAACTGTTGCCACAAAGTTGGAAGCACAGGATCGTCTAGAATGTCATTGTATGCTGTAGTGTTAAGATTTCCCTTCACTGGAACTAAGGGGCCCGAACCACTAAAAACAGCCCCAGACCATTATTCCTCCTCCACCAAACTTTACAGTCGGCACTATGCATTGGGGCAGGTAGCGTTCTCCTAGCATCTGCCAAACCCAGATTTGTCCGTCAGACTGCCAGATGGTGAAGCGTGATTCATCGCTCCAGAGAATGTATTTCCACTGCTCCAGAGTCCAATGGCGGCGAGCTTTACACCACTCCAACCGACGCTTGACATTGCACATAGTGATCTTAGGCTTGTGTGCGGCTACTCGGCCATGGAAACCTATTTCACGAAGTTCCTAACGAATAGTTATTGCGCTGACGTTGCTTCCAGGGGCAGTTTGGAACTCGGTAGTTAATGTTGCAACCGAGGACAGATGATTTTTACCGAGGACAGATGATTTTTACGCTCTACACGCTTTAGCACTCTACGGTCCCGTTCTGCGAGCTTGTGTGGCCTACCACTTCGTGGCTGAGCCGTTGTTGCTCCTAGACGTTTCCACTTTACAATAACAGCACTTACAGTTGACCAGGGCAGCTCTAGCAGGGCAGAAATTTGATGCACCGACTTGTTGGAAAGGTGGCATACTACTATGGTGCCACACTGAAAGTCATTGAGCTCTTCAGTAGGGGCCATTCTACTGCCAATGTTTGTCTATGGAGATTGTATGGGTATGCGCTCGATTTTATAAACCTGTCAGCAACAGGTGTGGCTGAAATAGCTGAATCCACTAATTTGAAGGAGTGTCCACATAGTTTTGTATATATAGTGTATATATAGTGTATTCAAGGAAGATGTTCATTACAATAAACATGCGGGTAACGGCTAAAAATAAAGGAACACCAACATAAAGTGTCTTAACAGGGCGTTTGGCCTCCACTTGCCAGAACAGCTTCAATGCACCTTGGCATAGATTCTAGACATGTCTGGATCTCTATTGGAGGGATGCGACACCATTGTTCCACGACAAATTCCATCATTTTGTGTTTTTTTGTTTTGTTTATAGTGGTGGAAAACGCTGCCTCGAAGGCGCCACTTCTGAATCTCCCATAAGTATTCAATTGGGTTGAGATTTGGTGACTGAGACCGCCATGGATTATGGTTTACATATTTTCATTATCATCAAACCATTCAGTGATCACTCGTGCCCTGTGGATGGGGGCATGGTCATCCTATGCGGGCATAGCAATAGCGCCGAAGACGTGGATTTCGATTAAGGCAGATAAAATATCTAGCCAACATTTTGAATTGAATAACATTGCTTATGAACTACAGAGCTGTAACTACTTGACAGCTTGGCTTTGGTTAAAGGTAAATACAAACTCATACTACAGTAATAGTGGTCATCCCTCCTGCTGGAGTCAACACATTCTGGGTGATGCGAAACAACTTCATCATCTCACTGGCTTCTTTGGCGAGCTCATTGGCTATTGCTGATCGCCGTTCTCAAAATGTGTCATTAGACATCTCACATTACAAGAGCATTGCAGATTCTGTGCGGATAAAATCAAATAAATGTTTTGAAGATATCCGGACGTCTAGGACTGCTCAAAAGACGAGATCGGTAGCCCTCTGATTGCGTCTCTGTGAACCGCTCACATTGAAACGAGCGTCAGTGACCGTCGCGCATGGGAATTTAGTTTCCGATCTCAAAAACTTGTCTGGGAAAGCTAAATCGGGGCCAGAATCGTGTAGTGTACACCCGGCTTAAGCATGATGGGATGTTAATTGCTTAATTAACTCAGGAACAACACCTGTGTGGAAGCACCTGCCTTTAATATATACTTTGTATTCCTCATTTACTCAAGTGTGTACATTATTTTGGCAGTTACACTTCTATTCCAACGAGCATTGTGAAGGTGTTCTGGCTCCTGATGGCCCAACACCCCATTAAAACACGTTTCCTTTATTATGACACTTACCTGTATATTATAACAATAAAGGTCCTACTCTAAATTCAGAATTTCTCAGTAAATAAATAAAACCTTTATCATTGGGTAACATAAGGTGAAACACATATTTGGTATGACTGTGAAATGTTATATTTAAGAAGGTCAGACATGCAATAGGATGTTTCTTCTCATGGGTATGCTATAGCAGGCAGATCCTGCACGCATCTCCCCATCCCGCATGTACGCAGTTACCACAACAGTATCCTAGGCCAACGGTAGTGAATGATGATGATGCTGATGATGGTGATGATGACTGTGCTTTGCTTCTTACCTTCTTGATGGGTTTGAGAGTTGGCACGGCAGTAAATGCTGCGGATTGCAATTCACCCACGTTCATGTTCATGTCGCTGTTCTTGCTAACGGTCATCGCAGAATATTTTTCCGCAACGTTCTCGGTCTCTTTGACATATTTAGTAGCCTGTTTCACCGCCTCCAATTTGCCGTCCACGACCGCGTCTGTCATCTTCGCATTCAAGTGATTCCGACCTCTTGGGATATAATTGTGATGATGTCAGACTTAGTAGCAACTGTGTAGGCTAGTCTCTCTCTGTCTCGCTCTCTCTCTCTGTCTCTCTCTGTCTCTCTGTCTCTCTCTCTCTCTCTGTCTCTCTCTCTCTCTGCTGTCACGCACCTCTCTGGTCTCCTTGTCCTGTGAGCTTTTCTGTTTCGTGTTTGCAATTTCCGAACTGAAACGCCCCTGCTGTCAACCGCAAAATGTAAAGACGGTCCTTGTAGCACTAGCTTGACTATTATAGAGAGACTGTGGGCAGTGTTGAATGAGAACTCTATTTCTCTTGCCGTCGTGACTTCGGTCTTGGGCCGGTTATTAACCAGTCGGTTGCCAGTCACATTCTCAGCATCCGAAGTGGGCGGTTTGTTGGATAAGTCACCTGAACGAGGGACCGGGGTGTGGGAGTCTTTCATCCAATGGCCAGCCGAGAAGGTGACAAGGGACTGCTTCTGTGCCCAATGAGAACTGGATTTGACCCATCTCACTTCTGGTACAGTTTGATAGCGTCATGACCACTGCGAGCCCACCATAGGCAATTTTGTTCAAATTTGTATTACTGTCATTAAACTGTATTGATGGTCAAAATCAAGAGCTGCACCATATGACTACAATTGAATTTGTAAAAAAAAAAAAGAGTTCACTGTCAAATAATTTGTTAAACACAAAGAAATGACTATCATCCCTGAAAGACTATACCAGAAGAAATGAACATAGTCATTGATTGAGGAGATTAATAGCAGGGATTTTCTTGATGGAGAAATCATACACTGAAGGTCAGGAAATCAGAGGGTGTTATCATTGACCTATATTAAGAACTAATTATGAGCTGACTACTTATGAACAACTTATATTCTTAGAACAATTTATAAGGATTTAAGAATTAAGAATTTTACTTACGGACCCATTTACAGCATGATACAATCCCTGATTGAGACAGACGCAGAAACCACTGTTACAGATACGTTCACAGGTAAAATCTTCAGAGGATGACCTTCACAATAATGTGTATATATGTATGGAAAGTGTCTCTCGGTGAATGTGTGTGTAGTTGTGTGTTTGTCCAGCTGCACTCTCTGCCTCTGGTGTTTCTGTCTCACTGTGAAGGTAAATGAGAGCAACTGGGGGGTTTCTGTCTCACTGTGAATATAATGAGAGACCCTGAGGGTTTCTGTCTCACTGTGAAGGTAATGAGAGACCCTGGGGTTTTCTGTCTCACTGTGAAAGTAATGAGAGACACCGGTGGTTTCTATCTCACTGTGTAGGTAATGAGAGACCCTGGGGGTTTCTGTCTCACTGTGAAGGTAATGAGAGACACTGGTGGATTCTGTCTCACTGTGAAGGATATGTGAGACCCTGGTGGTTTTTGTCTCACCCCCCAGGGTCTCTCATTACCTTCACAGTGAGACAAAACCCCCCAGGGTCTTATTACCTTTACAGTGAGACAGAAACCCCCTGGGTCTCTCATTACCTTCACAGTGAGACAGAAACCCCAGTGTCTCTCATTACCTTCACAGTGAGACAGAAACCCCCAGGGTCTCCCATTACCTTCACAGTGAGGCAGAAACCCCTAGTGGCTCTCATTACCTTCACAGTGAGACAGAAACCCCCGGGGTCTCTCCTCACCTTCACAGTGAGACTGAAACCCCAGAGGACCAGAGTGCAGCTGGACAAACACACAACTACACACACATTCACTGAGATACACTTTCCATACACTTACTTTTGGCATGGATCCAGGGTGTGGTCACAGACTCTGTCCAGAGGAAGAAAAGCACGTCCTTTTGGTGTGGATCCTGGGGTATTTATTTGAATGATAGTGGTGGTATTGCATACTACACAAATTCACCACCAGGCTCGCTCATTACCTTCACAGTGAGACAGAAACCCCCAGGGTCTCTAATTACTTTCACAGTGAGACAGAAACCACCAGGGCCTAACATTACCTTCACAGTGAGACAGAACCCCCCAGTCTCTCATTACCTTCACAGTGAGACAGAAACTGTCAAAGCTGTCATCAAGGCAAATGGTGGCTACTTGGAAGAATCTAAAATGGAATATATATTTTGATTTGTTTAACAATTTTTTGGTTACTACATGATTCTATATGTGTTTTTTCATAGTTTTAAAGGCTTAACAATTATTCTACAATGTAGAAAATAGTAAAAATAAAGAAAACCCCTTGAATGAGTAGGTGTGTCCAAACTTTTGACTGGTACTGTATATACTGTATATATATTTTGGCGTGGATCCTGGGTATGGTCACATAGTCTGTCCAGAGGAAAAAAAACACTTCCTTTTAGCATTGATCCAGGATGTGGTCACAGAGTCTGTCAAGAGGAAGAAAAACACACCCTTTTGGAGTGGATCCTGGGGTAATTATTTGAATGATAGTGGTGGTACTGCATACTACACACATTCCCCAGTAGGCTCTCTCATTACCTTCACAGTGAGACAGAAACCACCAGGGTCGCTTATTATCTTCACAGTGAGACAGAAACCCACAGAATCTAGGACCTGAACTCACTTTAAAAACCTGTTGAACGCAGAATGAGGGAGAGCTCAGTTTGTTTTTTTGGAAAGTTTGTTATTTTGGGAAATTTTGAAAGTCTATTGAACAAGTTTGGTTACTAGCTAGCTACCTACCTTTTGAGTTTGGATTCAGCGATGCGGTTGGCATCAGTTGCTGGGACCGCTACTCTCTGTCCAGGGATCCTGCCGACCAAGGCCGGGTTTGAGGAGCTGTTTGGCGTAGCAGTTAAACTAGCTGCTAGCTAGCTGCCTATCAAGATAGCAGGGTTTTCTTGAGGTCTTGAACGTGTGAGGTTAGCCATTATGGCTGGGACCTCGGATTATCTGGGGCTTGTGGCTGTCTAGACCCCTGCTGTTTGTTGTTGTTTTTAATCTTGCCTGTGACCTGCCCTGTCTGGAACCGCAAGGAGTAACAGCGTAACCTATGTTGTTGGGGTTACAAAGACCAAAGCCGGTGGGAGTACCATTGAGGACAGTGGTATCTCTCTATCACAGGTGAAGGATATTTTAAACTAACAAAAAGAGTTCTACAAGCAGTTGTTACAACAAGAAAATAGCTTCAACTGTTTTATCCAAATGCTGGTGGAGTCAACTAATAAAAGAATGGACGACCTGACCAGAGAGGTCCAGGACCTGAAGAACAGTTTTCAGTTCTCCCAGGGTCAGCTCGATGAGTTTAAACAGGAGAACGGCAAGATGACAGAAATTTGTAAGTCATTGAGAGAAGACGTCAGTTCTGTATGTGAATCCGTGATAACAATGAATGAGAAATCTGATTATCTCGAGGGAGAATCTAAGTGGAATAACATGGTTGTGGACGGAATTGCAGAATATCCCCATGAGACTGAGGACAAAGTGAGGGAAATGATCTCAGAGAAACTGAAGATGGACCAGAGGAAGATTGAGTTGGAGCGCGCCCCAGCCATAAAAGCTGCCAGAGCGCGTGGGGACCATTACTTACATCCACTATGCAAGGCTCATTGTCCACCCTCCCTCCCAAAAGCCTGGAAGGGATGAGAGAGCCAAGCCTATGGGTTCGTAGCTTCAACCCCGCAGTACGTACACCCCCCCCCCCCCCCCCAACTGATTAATTTACTGCTGAATGTATTTTTTTTTTCTCTTTCTTTGTTTGCTCTTTTCCATATTATGTCTATCTCTAATAAGCTACCCAGGAAAGGGCTGAAAATAGCCCATATTAATATATGTAGCCTTAGAAATAAGGTTCATGAAATCAATAACATGCTAACATCAGATAACACTCATATATTAGCCATTTCTGAGACTCACTTAATTAATTTGATGATACAGCAGTAGCAATATAATGACAAAGCATCTATAGAAGAGACAGGGATGCTTATGGGGGAGGTGTTGCTGTATATATTCAGAGCCATATCCCTGTAATGCTTAGAGAAGATCTTATGTCAAGTGTTTTGAAGTGTTGTGGTTGCAGGTTCACTTGGCATATCTAAAGCTTTTTCTTTTGGGGTTGTTGCTATAGGCAACCAAGTGCTAAAAGTCAGTATCTAAATAATGTGTGAAATGCTTGATAGTGTATGTGATGTAAACAGAGGTCTACTTTCTTGGTGACCTGAATATTGACTGGTTTTCATCAAGCTGTCCTCTCAAGCGGAAGCTTCTTACTGTAACCAGTGTCTGTAATCTGGTTCAGGTTATTAATCAACCTACCAGGGTGTTTACAAACACTACAGGATCAAGATCATCCACATGTATCGATCACATTTTTACTAATACTGTAGTACTAATACTGTAGAACTTTGTTCTAAATCTGTATCCGTACCCATTGGATGCAGTGATCACAATATAGTGGCTACATCCAGGAAAGCCAAAGTTCCAAAAGCTGGGCCTAAAATAGTATAGAAGAAATCATACAAAAGATTTGGCTGACTCTTATGTGGATGATGTAAAACATATTTGTTGTTCTGATGTGATTAATAAGGAGCATCCAGACTCTACACTTGATGAATTTATGAAATTGCTTCTTCCAATTATTGATAAACATGCACCTGTTAAGAAACTGACCGTTAGAACTGTTAAGGCTCCATGGATTGATGAGGAATTGGAAAAACTGTATGGTTGAAAGAGATGGGGCAAAAGGAGTGGCTAATAAGTCTGGCTGCACATCTGACTGGCTAACTTACTGCAAATTGAGAAAAAATATTATTGATCAATAATGACAACCTCCTGGCATTGACAACTTAGATGGAAAGCCACTGAGGATGGTAGCTGACTCTATAGCCACTCCTTTCTTTAATCTGAGCCTAGATGAAAGTCTTTGTCCTCAGGCCTGGAGGGAAGCCAAAGTCATTCCACTACCCAAGAGTGATAAAGCAGCCTTTACTGGTTCTAACAACACAAATGAATAATGCTTGTTTGAAAGAACTTAATAATAATACGATTGTGGGAGCTGTACTGTTAGATTTCAATGCAGCCTTTGATATTATTGACCATAACCTTTTGTTGAGAAAACTTTTGTGTTATGGCTTTTCAACCTCTGCCATATCGTGGATTCAGAGCCATCTATCTAATAGAACTCAGAGGGATTTCTTCAATGGAAGCTTCTCTAATGTCAAACATGTAAAGTGTGGTGTACCGCAAGGCAGCTCTCTAGGTACTCTACTCTTTTCTATTTTTACAAATGACATGCCACTGGCATTAAACAAAGCATGTGTGTTCATGTATGCTTATGGTTGAACTATATACGCATCAGCAACCACAGCTAATGAAGTCACTGAAACCCTTAAAGAGTTGCAGTCTGTTTTGGAATGGGTGGCCAGTAAAAAAAACTAAGAGCATTGTATTTGGTACAAATCATTTCCTAAGTTCTAGACCTCAGCTGAATCTGGTAATGAATGGTGTGACTTTTGAGGAGACTAAATTACTTGGTGTCACCTTGGATTGTAAATGGTCATGGTCAAAACATATAGATTCAATGGTTGTAAAGATGGGGAGAGGTCTGTCTGTAATAAAGAGATGCTCTGCTTTTTTGACACCACACTCCACAAAGCAAGTCCTGCAGGCTCTAGTTTTATCTTATCTTGATTATTGTCCAGTCATATGGTCAAGTGCTGCAAAGAAAGTCCTAGTTAAGCTGCAGCTGGCCCAGAACAGTGGCATGTTTTGCTCTTCATTGTAATCAGAGGGTTAATATTAATACTATACATGTCAGTCTCTCTTGGCTAAGAGTTGAGGAGAGACTGACTGCATCACTTCTTGTTTTATAAGATACAATGATTTGGAAATTCCAAATTGTTGCATGTTCCACTTACACACAGCACTGACACACCCACTTGCCACACCAGACATGCCACCAGGGGCCTTTTCACAGTCCCCAGGTCCAGAACAAATTCAAGGAAACATACAGTATTATACAGAGCCATGAGTGCATGGAACTCCCTTCCATCCTATATACCGCCAGTGAACCAATTTGTAAGTCGCTCTGGATAAGAGCGTCTGCTAAATGACTTAAATGTAAATGTAAACAGCAAACCTGGTTTCAAAAAACACAATGTGACCTATTTGTTGTGTGTATGTACTGACATATATGTGAAACTGATAGATGCATGCACACACACACACTACATTTTAATGTTTTTAAAATATTTTGTCTGTAATATCTTTTTCGTTATTTGTCAGACCCCAGTATGACAAGCTGTTGCCATTGGCATCGGCTAATGGGGATCCGAATAAATAAAAAAATATGAACACACACACACCCCCACACACCCTAGAAATACAATCAATAAAACACCCAGAAGTAGAAAAAAAACAAAGTGAACCTAATACAATTTAATTCACAGATTGTTACACAAGAGTTCACAGTCAAACAATGTTGTAAATCACAAAAAATAAAATGTATTGTCCTTCAGAATCAGAAGAATATAAAAAGTACTTTTCAAATAAAGATCCCCATAGAGCTAAACAGACAAAGTACATGGGTAATCAGACATCAATGCAACATACATGTGCTGTCTATCTCACAACAAACATCTAGTTTTTATCATGAAGAAGGTTGTATAAAATACATTCCCTGTACAAACAACTGGGGACTGGATATTGAAAACCCTTCTGAAAAGTAGTGTTGGGGTCAACTCCATTTCAATTCAGGAAGTAAACTGAAATTCCAATTGTCCTCTATGTTTTTCTACGAGAAGTGCTTCCAAAAACATTCTAACAAATATCCATTTTCATTTAGTATGTCAATATCTGAGTTGAGAATTCCTATGGACCAAGGCTTCTATCTTGTTTCAACAAAAAAGATACATACAGGGCAAAAATAACTACCATCGTTTTGACTCCTACAGCTGAATTTGTAAACAGTCTTTGCTTCAGTAAAATACACCAAAAAAATAAGCTCCTGTAAGACCAACGAAATGTATTCTGCAACTAACTACCATCAGTTATGACTGCTTTAGCAAACATGAAGTCATCGACCAGGGTTTTATGAAGGTAAAACATCTCATAGTTGTAACCTTAGTATTGGTTTCCAGGACACAGCACAACAGTTCCAGTAAAAGGTCAAGGGTTAAAGTTCATTCATAGCGACTCATCATGGAGAAATCCCAGTCATAGAATACCGGCAGAGCCTTATATGGGCGAGGGGTAAGGTTGGGCAGTATCAAGATTTTCATAATGTCACACCGTTTCTGTACCATATCGGGTATTACTGGAAATGCACATAAGGGGAGCTATTAATATATAATTACACAATAAACAATTTAGGCAAGAAGGTTGAGGGTTCTTGATCCAGGATGGGATTGACTGTCTTTGCAGTAACCAAGAAGCTTGATCTTGACATCTAGCCACTTAGCGAGCAAGTTAGCAAACCAAATGCATAGCTGGAGCCCTGACCAGGATATCATTTATTTGACACATTTTAGATTTCTAAGCAGTGGTGTAGCACGCACACCCGAACAAAAATATTATTATATATATATTTTTTAACTGTATTGAAAATCATACTGTCGGTATTTGGAAATACCCTGGTATACGGTATATCGGCCAAGCCTAGCGAGAGGTGTGTATATACGGAGGAAGACATTGTCGGGGTGTAGAATGCTACGAAACACGGACCATCTGGGCTACAGAGTCTTCTGCTGCCTGGGCGGCCAGCTCTGCCTGTTGCTACGGAGAGAGAGAGAGAGAGAGAGAGAGAGAGAGAGAGAGAGAGAGAGAGAGAGAGAGAGAGAGAGAGAGAGAGAGAGAGAGAGAGAGGTGTAGGATACCAGTCAACACATGCAACCAAAAACATGTCGCTAGTTAACCTGTTAGGGCTAGGGGGCAGTATTTGCACGGCTGGATAAAAAAATTTACCCGATTTAATCTGGTTACTAATCCTACCCAGTAACTAGAATATGCATATACTTATTATATATGGATAGAAAACACCCTAAAGTTTCTAAAACTGTTTGAATGGTGTCTGTGAGTATAACAGAACTCATTTGGCAGGCAAAACCCTGAGACATTTTCTGACAGGAAGTGGATACCTGATGTGTTGTATTACCTTTAAACCTATGCCATTGAAAAACACAGGGGCTGAGGAATATTTTGGCACTTCCTATTGCTTCCACTAGATGTCACCAGCCTTTACAAAGTGTTTTGAGTCTTCTGGAGGGAGATCTGACCGAACAAGAGCCATGGAACGATGATGGCCCATTAGACACCTGGCGCGCGAGTTCATGTTGGGTACCCTCGTTCCAATACGTTATAAAAGAGAATGCATTCGTCCACCTTGAATATTATTCATGTTCTGGTTAAAAAAGGCCCTAATGATTTATGCTATACAACGTTTGACATGTTTGAACGAACGTAAATATATTTTTTCCCCTCGTTCATGAAGTGAAGTCCGGCGGGCTTAGATCATGTGCTAACAAGACGGAGACTTTTGGACATAAATGATGAGCTTTTTTGAACAAAACTACATTCGTTATGGACCTGTGATACCTGGAAGTGACATCTGATGAAGAGAATCAAAGGTAATGGATTATTTACATAGTATTTTCGATTTTAGATCTCCCCAACATGGCGGCTAGTCTGTATCGCAACGCGTATTTTTCTGGGCGCAGTGCTCAGATTATTGCAAAGTGTGATTTCCCAGTAAGGTTATTTTTAAATCTGGCAAGTTGATTGCGTTCAAGAGATGTAAATCTATAATTCTTTAAATGACAATATAATATTTTACCAATGTTTTCTAATTTTAATTATTTAATTTGTGGTGCTGACTTGAATGCCGGTTATTGGAGGGAAACGATTTCCTGAACATCAACGCCACAGTAAAACGCTGTTTTTGGATATAAATATGAACTTGATAGAACTAAAAATGCATGCATTGTCTAACACAATGTCCTAGGAGTGTCATCTGTTGGAGATTGTAAAAGGTTAGTGCATAATTTTAGCTGATTTTATGGTTTTGGTGACGCCTGTCTTTGAATTGGCACAACATTACACACAACTCTTGTAAATGTACTGTCCTAACATACTCTAAATTTATGCTTTCGCCGTAAAACCTTTTTGAAATCGTAAAACGTGGTTAGATTAAGGAGATGTTTATCTTTCAAAGGGTGTAAAATAGTTATATGTTTGAAAAATTTGAATTTTGACATTTATTTGGATTCAAATTTGCCGCTCTTGAAATGCACCTGCTGTTGATGGAGTGCACCACGGCACCACCTAGCCCATAGAGGTTAATGTCTATACACCCATTACACAGTCATCAATGCCTCAAAATTTCATCTCAAAAGGGAATACATTTGATTTGTTTCGTTTTTTACTGATCTACACAACCTACTCCACATTTTCAAAGTAAAAAAATACAAATAAAAAAAAAGTTTGACTTTTTATTTATTTATAAAACCATTAAAAGCTTTCTTCGTAGCATATGTCTTCACAGCCCAAAGTTAATACCTGGTGGAATCCCCTTTGGTCGCCATCACAGCTGTAGAATCATTTTGAATAAGATTCCACCTACAGTGTCTTCAGAAAGTATTCGCACCCCAAGATTTTCTACATTTTGTTATGTTACAGCCTGAACTTAAAATTGATCAAATTAAGATTTTTTTTATTCACTAGCCTACACAAAATACACCATAATGTTAAAGTGGAATTATGTTTATTGAAATGTTTACAAATTACACTGAACAAAAGGTATAAACGGAATATGTAAAAGTGTTGGTCCCATGATCTGAAATAAATACCACGCTTTATTTCTCTCAAAATTTGGCAACAAATTTGTTTACGTCGCTGTTAGTGAGCATTTCTCCTTTGCCAAGTTAATCCATCCAACTGACATGTGTGACATCAAGAAGCTGATTAAACAGCATGAGGCCACTCTAAAATGTGCACTTTTGTCACACAAAACAATGCCACAGATGTCTCAAGTTGTGAGGGAAATGCAATTGGCATGCTGACTGCAGCCCTATTTTAACAGCAAAGTATAACAGTAACTGTATTAGGTTGCACATCAAAATATTTTGAATCATAACATTTTAGATGAAACTTATTGAATACCTTTTCAGTAGTCTAATACACCTCTTAAAGCTGCAATATGTAACACTTTTTAACATAATACTTTGTTTTCAGGACAAAACCTTTTTTAAAGAAGCGGTAGATCTGTTCTATGTGCTATGTTTCTATGCTTCCCGTTCTTAAATTTATTTTTTGAACACCAGTTTCAAACAGCTGAAAATAGAATATTTTTGGTTATGGAAAATATATTTTACAGCGGTTTAGATGGTACACTGATTCTCTACAGTATATTTGCTTTTTTTTGTCACAAACTGAAATTAGGCAAACTATTCAAATTTTTGCAAACAGGAAATAGCGGAATGATGTCTGTATAGTGGCACCTTTAATAAAGCACTGAATTTTGCAGGGATTTTTGTGATGCTTGAATTTGCTGTGGCTATTATGACATTTTGCATGGCAATATGCAACGATTTTGTTGAATTTGTTGTGAAAATTGACATGTGGCTTGATTGAACCATGACTTGATTCCGGTTGTGATACAGCCCGGAATCTAACCAGGGTCTGTAGTGACGCCTCTAGTACTGCGATGCAGTGCCTTAGACCACTGCACCTCTCGGGAGCAGTGATTGGTCAAATTAACAAGCCCTTGCATAATATAAGGGGAATTTGTGATTTTCCTAAAAATTGCAATCGCAGAATCCTGGAGGGACTGGAATGACACTGAATTTGTTTCTATTGTGACGCTAAGTCATGGGCTAGTGCCACCAACTAAAAAACGTATTGGCACCAGTGAATTGTTGTCTGTATCCCTGGGTTTATGTGTATTGTATATAGCCTGAAGAACTTAGTAAGGACTCTTCACTTCAAATTATATAATGGTGGTTATGGGGAGGAGGCAGATTGAGGCAGCCAGTAGGAGCTCTAACAATCCCCTCCTCAATTTCTGCTTTTGGTTCCCCCTCTCCAGCTCTCCTACCTGGGCCAGGGCCAGGGCCATCTCCTCCCTCTCCTTGGGAGAAAAGAAGCGTCCTCCGTCTCCCCTCTTGCGCTGCATGGCGTGGCGGTGACGGGACTCATGCAGATATTTCTGTCAGATAGATAGATAGATAGGGAGAGAGAGAGAGAGAGAGAGAGAGGTGTTAGTCACTAAAAACTAGGGTTGTAACGGTTCACCAAACCCACAGTTCGGTACGTATTGCGGTTTTAGAGTCACGGTTCAGTTTCAGTACAGCGGGGAAAATAAATGCCATTCACAATGTTCCTTGCATTGTCTGTTGTTACCGGATTGCTATTTTGGGCCTCTCAAGTTTCCACTATGATGCTGTGTTCGTAACCATGCGGGGGGTGGGAATTTACCATAAAGTCATAAATACAAGTTGAATTCATGTGATTTTAACTCGTTGAGGAACACTGATTGGCTAATAAACTAAAAGTACAGCTATCATGCTTGTAAACAAATTGTAGAGTTCAAAAACTCCATTTATAGATTGGTTTTTATAAATACTGTTTTGTTGTTGCATTTAACTGCCAACAATGCTGTTATAGAGGCCATTTTCTTAGTAGGTGACATCAGAGGTCCCCATATGTGAGAAGTGGGTGCTCAGGATGATAGTCAGTTTCCCACTAGAGTTGCAGTGATGAGACAAGATTGAAATTGGGAAGAGAGGGAGGGTAAAAAATAATAACAATAAAAAAAAAAAAACAGTAGCATTAATAAATAAAAGGGCATTATCATAATTTTTTTACAATTTCGCAGTATTATTCCAACCAAACAGTGTAGAAATATATACAAAACATAGGCAAATCATGTTTTTGACTGCACTGGGCCTTTAAGTAAGCGCAACACTGGGTGCATCGCCAATTCATTGAAAACTTCGGCTTTGGTTTGCTTATATAGAGCGGGTACTATTTATTTTCTGAAATGGGTGCAAGAGGGAAGCTAGTAACGTGGTTCGAGGCCTTTCACAAGGTGCTGAAACCCCCTATTCACAACCACTGAGAATTGGCGCAAATAAAAAATATAAAACACAATAGCTTTAGCAACACGTTGCTAAGAAAAGACAAACTAACAGATGGTAGTTTGCAGACAGTAAGATACACGTACAGTAAGAGATAATCAACGAGGGGCTGCGCGTCCCACAACACGTTAGCGGACTGGAACTGACCTTCCACGGAGTTGCATTCTTTTCCAGAAAACCGCATAGAGCCCAGGGTTGATTATGCCTTTTATACAATGGCTATAATTTAACACATTTAACGCAAAAAATAAAAATAAAAACGTGATCAACATCCACTGAAGTAGCTAGCAAGTTTACTAGTTAGCTACAGTAGTTGCCTTGGTAACCAAACAGACTTGCTAGTTTAGCTAACCAAACCATCAGTCCTATAGCTTGCTATTATGAAAATCGAATTCAACATGCCAATAATGTTTTCAATTTGACGTCTGCTTTCAAAAGCAGCTTAAACATAGTTCATTCTTACATGTCCACATCGCCATTGAATTCTACCGTGCAAATATACTGTGGGTTATAGGGAAATAATACACGCTCTAGAATGTCCTTCAAGCCAATGGTATAATTCAGTGACAATTATCACTCAGACAACGAGTTACCAACATATTCAAATAACGATTGAAACATTTGAATTAAAACATTATTTTGTATTAATTTATTCATAATATTTCATCCTTTCACGAGATATAGTCCCAACACAAATGTAGGGTTGCTACCCAAGCCGTTTTCCAGATAAGTGACCCAGTCGTTATGTCTATTTGTTCTACATCTATGGACGCGACCAGTCTTTCCTTCTCATTGTTCCGTTGCCATGGTGGCCGGCAACGTTTTTATCCCTTGTTTGGTAGCTAGCCAACTTCGGCTAACACATTCACGACAAACCAGAATAACAGCAAAGTAGCTGCGAATAATAAAAAAAAAAATAGAACAAAACCCGAGAGGCTTGGAAGGCCATTACATTTCTTGACAATTATAAATATAGTTTGTTTAAGCTGTTTTCTAGTGATTTGTTTGGTATACATCCATAACAATGTGCCATTTCACCTTGCATTGAACATTTGCTCTCACCAGGCCACTCACTGTTCAGAAGAAATATCCAACTACACAGCTAACACAAGAACTTCAAACTAAAGCTGGAAAGACAGCAAACTAGCTGCATTTCGTGTTTTTCTATAAACATTTCTTCGTATATAGCCATACAAATTATGCTGATTCATGATTTCGACTGCCTGAGAAAATCTGCCAGCATGTCTGTCTCTTCCCAACATGTTCATTACCATGGGACAGCTGGAGATTGAAATTCAATATTGAAACAATGTTGCAAATGTCAGAGAGGCAGACAGCAAGGTTATTACAGATCTCTGCTGTTGAAAACCAAATGTTAGTCTAAAAGAAATGTGAGATAATGTCTAGATGCTTTTTATAGTGGAGATCAAGTTTATAAATTGCCTGGCTGGGCTGATGAGACAGTGGATTGAGCAGTCAGATGGAACAGAGTAAATAGGCATTTTCAATGTCATAGATTTAGCAGGTACCCCGGTACCGGTGCCCCCTGTATATAACCTCATTATTGTTATTCTTATTGTGTTACTTTTTTATTATGACTTTTTATTTTTGTCTACTTGGTAAATATTTTGTTAACTCTTCTTGAACTGCACTGTTGGTTAAGGGCTTGTAAGTAAGCATTTCACGGTAAAGTCTACACTTGTTGTATTCGGTGCATGTGACAAATAAAGTTTGATTTGATAACTTGTGGAATAGACACCGGCTGGAATGCGATTTTAAACAATCAGCATCCAGGATTAGACTCATCCTGAATGCTGATTGGCTGACAGCCGTGGTATATCAGACCGTATAACAAAACATTTATTTTTACTGCAATAATAACATTGGTAACCCGTTTATAATAGCAATAAGGCACCTCAGGGGTTTGTGGTATATGACCAATATACCACAGGTTGGGGCTGTGTCCAGGGACTCCGCAATACGTTGTGCCTAAGAACAGCCCTTAGCCATGGTATATTGGCCATATACCACAAACCCCCGAGGTATCTTATTGCTTAAATCGTGTATAGAATGCTTGTGGAAAGCAGCATGTCACCAACATTGTTGCATCCATCTAACCATGCAGTGAACAGCAAGAAAGTGCTTGTGAATCCGTCGTTGAACAACTGCTCTCTCCTTGAGTGATAGGGCTTGGTATTGTTAGCGGCATGCAGGAGGAGAGGGAGAGAGATGCCTCAAGTAAGCAAAAGGGGTAAACTATTAAAACTGACATTATATGCGCCGAAGTTGTGTATCACATTTAACAAACCAAACATTGAAATAGAGTTATAGAATGTAAAGTAAAAACTCAAACCAATCCATGCATCAATACCGGTATATAGTAAAATACTGTGTACGACACAGCCCTATTTTGGCCCGGTCAAGGGTCTGCTTGAATGCTGAGGAATGTGTTGTTGTTTCTTTACGTTTCTGTCTTGCTCCAATATATTGATGTGATGTCAGCATAAATGTGTCAACATATTTGAGGTGTTTGGCAGCCGCATAGGCTATACTCGTTGAGCAATGTAGACATACACTCTCTGTCCGTCACCGTTGTAATCTGCTGGGAAGCCTAAATGTTACCAAACTGGAGATTTAAACAATAGAGAATCCTCCTGGTTTATCAACCCCACCACTCACCATTGTACATTTACATTTTAGTCATTTAGCAGACGCTCTTATCCAGAGCGACTTACAGTAGTGAATGCATACATTTCATACATTTAATTTCATGCATTTTTTATTTTTTTGTACTGGCCCCCCGTGGGAATCAAACCCACAACCCTGGCGTTGCACACACCATGCTGGCGTTGCAAACACCATGCTCTACCAACTGAGCCACAGGGATTCCATCGTACAGAACTAGTTCCCGGCTGCGCCTCACAAAAAGGACATTTTATACATTCTATTACAACGTGTGATTGGCTGTAGTTGTTTTAACAGAATAGCCTGAAATGATTTTCAGCTCAGATTTACTCGGAATGGGCCTAAAAAAAAATTTTTTTTTCCCCATGTATTCATTCGGGCTCACAGGAGGTCCCGTACAAATCGTTTATGTATGAATACGTGTACGGTTATACCCCTAACCACAACTAATTTGAACAATCTGGGAGGTAAAGTTGTTAAAGTATTAAATAATTTAGCTGTATAGCCCTACTAACAACACTAAGATATGTTCTCAGTCCAGCAGCAGCAGGACATTATCAATTCCCATTCTCCATAGTGACAGCCCTTCAGAAAGACAGAGGCTAAGCTAATCACCCTCCACTCCTTGGGGATCTTGCCCGCTTCCTCTAGCTCGGCTCGGGCCTGTCGTCACACACTAACCCTAACCCAGGCTACTCACCCTCCTCTCCTTGGGGATCTTGCCCTCTGCCTCCAGCTTGGCGCGGGCCTGTCTTCTCTTCAGGATGCGATGGTACTGTTTAGCGTTGACGTACAGAGGTTCCTCCTCTAACATCTCAGCCCCAGGTAGAGGGATACGCTGCATAGCAGGAACCGCACCCCCACTAGGCATCATCTAGCAGGGAGAGAGAAAAATAGACATACTAGTTAGAGCCTCTGGAAAAGAGGAGAGAAGGATAGAGAGAGTGGGGGGGAGAACGAGAGACACTGCATAGACTATCTGACTAACAAATACACTGATCGCTGTGTGTGTGTGTTTGGGTCTGACCGAGGCTAATTTGCAACAATTATTTCTGATCAAACACCCCATACCACAGAGGTAAACTATTGTGTAATATTTAATTATATGACCTCACTGAGTCTAGGTACTAAACCACTACAGTCTCTGTACTAACCAGGTACTAACCCACTACAGCCTCTATACTAACCAGATACTAACCCACTACAGCCTCTATACTAACCAGGTACTAACCCACTACAGGCTCTGTAATAACCAGGTACTAACCCACTACAGGCTCTGTAATAACCAGGTACTAACCCACTACAGGCTCTGTAATAACCAGGTACTAACCCACTACAGGCTCTGTAATAACCAGGTACTAACCCACTACAGGCTCTGTAATAACCAGGTACTAACCCACTACAGGCTCTGTAATAACCAGGTACTAACCCACTACAGGCTCTGTAATAACCAGGTACTAACCCACTACAGGCTCTGTAATAACCAGGTACTAACCCACTACAGGCTCTGTAATAACCAGGTACTAACCCACTACAGCCTCTGTACTAACCAGGTACTAACCCACTACAGCCTCTGTAATAACCAGGTACTAACCCACTACAGGCTCTGTAATAACCAGGTACTAACCCACTACAGGCTCTGTAATAACCAGGTACTAACCCACTACAGGCTCTGTAATAACCAGGTACTAACCCACTACAGGCTCTGTAATAACCAGGTACTAACCCACTACAGGCTCTGTAATAACCAGGTACTAACCCACTACAGGCTCTATACTAACCAGGTAGTAACCCACTACAGCCTCTGTAATAACCAGGTACTAACCCACTACAGACTCTGTAATAACCAGGTACTAACCCACTACAGGCTCTGTAATAACCAGGTACTAACCCACTACAGGCTCTGTAATAACCAGGTAGTAACCCACTACAGGCTCTGTAATAACCAGGTACTAACCCACTACAGCCTCTGTAATAACCAGGTACTAACCCACTACAGCCTCTGTAATAACCAGGTACTAACCCACTACAGGCTCTGTAATAACCAGGTACTAACCCACTACAGCCTCTGTAATAACCAGGTACTAACCCACTACAGGCTCTGTAATAACCAGGTAGTAACCCACTACAGGCTCTGTAATAACCAGGTACTAACCCACTACAGGCTCTGTAATAACCAGGTACTAACCCACTACAGGCTCTGTAATAACCAGGTACTAACCCACTACAGGCTCTGTAATAACCAGGTACTAACCCACTACAGGCTCTGTAATAACCAGGTAGTAACCCACTACAGGCTCTGTAATAACCAGGTACTAACCCACTACAGGCTCTGTAATAACCAGGTACTAACCCACTACAGCCTCTGTAATAACCAGGTACTAACCCACTACAGCCTCTGTAATAACCAGGTACTAACCCACTACAGGCTCTGTAATAACCAGGTACTAACCCACTACAGGCTCTGTAATAACCAGGTACTAACCCACTACAGGCTCTGTAATAACCAGGTACTAACACACTACAGCCTCTGTAATAACCAGGTACTAACACACTACAGCCTCTGTAATAACCAGGTAGTAACCCACTACAGGCTCTGTAATAACCAGGTACTAACCCACTACAGCCTCTGTAATAACCAGGTACTAACACACTACAGGCTCTATACTAACCAGGTACTAACACACCGTGCCCCAACCCCCTCAGTGATCTAGGTAATAAGATATCTGGGTATCTCTGGTTGGGGCCTTACCATGACCATGCCACCAGCGTTCATCATGTTGCCTGAGACTGGCAGGGTGACGGTCACAGTGCCCTGCTGTCCACTGTTGGTAGTGGTGGTGTTGGCACCCCCTGTCTGTACCATTTGGGCCCCCGCCAGGCTGCCTGCTGGGATTGTGATCATTCCTGGGGAGAAAAGGCCTTCTTAACCACCACCTTCCACATTTTATTTGTTTGTGTGTGTGTGTGTGTGTGTGTGTGTGTGTGTGTGTGTGTGTGTGTGTGGTGTGTGTGTGTGTGTGTTGGCAAGTGTGCGTCCAAGCATGTCGGTGTGTGTGTGTGTGTGTGGCCATACTGTAAACATACCCTGTTGCAGGACGGTGCCATCTGAGTTGACTGGCTGGTAGACGATGGTCTGTCCATCAGCCGTCTGCGCAAGCTGCTGGCCCTGCTGCAACTGAATCTGCTGGCCCTGCTGCAACTGGATCTGCTGGCCCTGCTGCAACTGGATCTGCTGGCCCTATAGGAGCACACAGGACTAGGTTATAGAGAGTATGGCGACAAGTAAAGTAAGTAGCCTTGCATGAGCCTTGGCTTGTGCGAGCCACAACGGCTCATAGGAGCAGGAGCATATATTTTGTTTATGTAGCGTGAGGCAGCTTGATGTATCAGTACAGGGACAGGACACTAGTCTATCGCAGGCGCTTACCCCTGATCTATCTCCTTAATGCTATAAAATATAATAAAAAATCTAAATACAATGTTAATGGTCGCGTAGACATATTTTGCAGATGTTTTCGTGGGAGTAGCTAAATGCTTGTGTTCCCAGCTCCAACAGTGCAGTAATATCTAACTAAATGCTTGTGTTCCCAGCTCCAACAGTGCAGTAATATCTAACTAAATGCTTGTGTTCCTAGCTCCAACAGTGCAGTAATATCTAATTAAATGCTTGTGTTCCCAGCTCCAACAGTAATATCTAACTAAATGCTTGTGTTCCTAGCTCCAACAGTGCAGTAATATCTAACTAAATGCTTGTGTTCCTAGCTCCAACAGTAATATCTAACTAAATGCTTGTGTTCCTAGCTCCAACAGTGCAGTAATACCTAACTAAATGCTTGTGTTCCTAGCTCCAACAGTGCAGTAATACCTAACAATACGCAAATCCCAAAAATAAATAGAAAGGAATTAAGAAATATAGAATATAATAATATATATATAATAATATATATATATATATAGTCCACGGTATGTATGTATGTATGTATGTATGTATGTATGTATGTATGTATGTATGTATGTATGTATGTATGTATGTAAAAATCCTATCTATCAGACTGAACCAACAAGGGGGATTTTGCCCTTTGAAAGGTATATACAGTGGCAAGAAAAAGTATTTCAACCCTTTGGAATTACCTGGATTTCTGTATAAATTGGTCATCAAATTTGACAACAATAGACAAATACAGTGTGCTTAAACTAATAACACACAAATTGTTGTATTTTTCTTGTCTATATTGAATACATAATTTAAACATTCACAGTGTAGGTTGAAAAAAGTATATGAACACCTAGGCTAATGACTTCTCCAAAAGCTAATTGGAGTCAGGAGTCAGCTAACCTGGATTCCAATCAATGAGACGAGATTGGACATGTTGGTTAGAGCTGCCCTGCCCCATAAAAAAAAATATATATATATATAAAAAAAAAAAAATCACCAAATTTGAGTTTGCTATTCATAAGAAGCATTGCCTGATGTGAACCATGCCTCAAACAAAAGAGATCTCAGAAGACCTAAGATTAAGAATTGTTGACTTTCATAAAGCTGGAAAGGGTTACAAAAGTATCTCTAAAAGCCTTGATGTTCATCAGTCCACAGTAAGACAAATTGTCTATAAATGGAGAAAGTTCAGCACTGTTGCTACTCTCCCTAGGAGTGGCTGTCCTGCAAAGATGACTGCAAGAGCACAGCGCAGAATGCTCAATGAGGTTAAGAAGGATCCTAGAGTGTCAGCTAAAGACTTACAGAAATATCTGGAACATGCTAACATCTCTGTTGAGGAAGGAACACACAACACTATGTGTGGAGATAAAAAGGCACAGCACATCAACATCAAAATCTCATCCCAAATGTAAAGTATGGTGGGGGGAGCATCATGGTTTGGGGCTGCTTTGCTGCCTCAGGGCCAGGACAGCTTGCTATCATCGACGGGAAAATTAATTCAAGTTTATCAAAACATTTGCAGTAGAATGTAAGGCTATCTGTCCGCAATTTTCAATTGTTTTATTTATTTAACCTTTATTTAAGTAGGCAAGTCAGTTAAGAACAAATTCTTATTTACAATGACGGCCTAGGAACAGTGGGTTAACTGCCTTGTTCAGGGGCAGAACAACAGATTTTTACCTTGTCAGCTCGGGGATTTGATCTAGCAACCTTTCGGTTACTGGCGTAACGCTCTAACCACTAGGCTACCTGCTGAATTGATATTCAACAGAAGTTGAGTGATGCAACAGGACAATGACCCAAAACACAGAAGTAAATCCAAGGGTTCACAGTTTGTCCACCCTGCACTGTGAATGTTTACACGGTGTGTTCAATAGACATAAAAACATATATTTGTGTTATTAGTTTAAGTAGACTGTGTTTGTCTATTGTTGTGACTTAGATGAAGATAAGATCACATTTTATGATAAATTTATGCAGAAATCCTGGTCCAAAGGGTTCAAATACTTTTTCTTGCCACTGTACACACACACACACACACACACACACACACACACACACACACACAGTGGCCAGTTTATTAGGTACACATCTAGTACCGGGTCCAACCCCCGTTGCATACAGAACAGCCTGAATTCTTCAGGGCATGGAAATATTACTCAATTTGTATCAAGGTACCTAACGTGTGCCAATGAAACGTTCCCCACACCATTACACCACCGCCACCAGCCTATACCGTTGACACCAGGCAGGATGGGGCCATGGACTCATGCTGCTTACACCAAATCCTGACTGTCATCAAACAGGACGCCACAGGATCCGGGATTTGTCAGACCAGGAGATGTTTTTCCACTCCTCATTTGTCCAGCGTTGGTGATGGCGAGCCCAACTGGACCTGCCTCTTCTTGTTTTGTAGCTGATAGGAGTGGAACCCGGTGTGGTCGTCTGCTGGAATAGCCCGTCACTGACAAGGACCGACCAGTTGTGCGTTCCGATATTTCCCCCGTTAACTTGCACGATTCTTGCCATTCTCCTTCGACCTCTCATCAACGTGCTGTTTTCACCCACAGGACTGGCGCTGACTGTTTTTTTTGTTTGTCGCCACATTCTTGGTAAACCCTAGACACTGTCGTGCGTGAAAAGCCCAGGAGGCCAGACGTTTCTGAGATACTGGAACTGGCACGCCTGGCACTGACGATCATATCACGCTCAAAGTCTCTTAGGTCACTCGTTTTGCCCAATCTAACGGTCAACCGGAACACCGAATGTATATATTGCATAGGATTGAAGCTAAACATCTGTGGCCTTGCTGCAGCTGGATCAGTTGACCCATGAATCAGTGTAAATGAGAGATTTGAACTTACATCGTAGTTCATCATGTGGAAGTTGAACTAAAAGTATGTTTTAATTTAGACTCAAATGCTGATGGTTAGCGATGACGTCACATTGTCGCAATAGAGGAAGTGTGTCATCAGAAGTCTGTATAGGTGTATACCTCTTCAGAATGTGTGTGTGTACGTCATATATATGTGTGTGTGTGTACCTGATTCTGTCCGGCTGTGATGGCTTGTTGTGGCTGTTGGATGATGATCTGTTGGGGTTGACCCTGCTGTCCCCCTAGCTGTAACATCTGGCCGTTCTGCAGCTGGATCTGCTGTCCCCCTAGATGGATCGTCTGACCGTTCTGCAGCTGGATCTGCTGTCCACCCTGTAGCTGGATCTGACAATGAAACATAATCAGATGATAGTGTGTTCATAATATCATTCCAACTCCAGACTCTGGCTCAAATAAATATGATTCCTAGAATGGGAAAAGACTCTAAGAACACTGCACTTTGAAAGCATTCTAATTGAATTGAATAGGTTCTAGCAATTATATGTCTATGGTTTTCCTCTCATCCCATTCCTCACCTGTTGTAGTGCCTGTCCTCCAGACACAGGCACCTGCATGATGGTCTGTCCCTGTCCCCCCCCCATAGCCTGCACCATGATGGGTTGCCCTGATGATGTGATCAGCTGCCCTCCGCTCACCTGCACCACTAGGGGCTGGCCTTGGACCTGTGGGTGGGTGGGTGGGTGGGTTAAAGTTGATACATTCATTCCTAGATAATCATATACATTGAGTGTACAAATAATTAAGAATGCCTTCCTTTTCCCTTCAGAACAGACTCAATCCGTCGGGACATGGACTCTACAAGGTGTCAAAAGCGTTCCACAGGGATAAAGGCTCATGTTGACTCCAATGCTTTCTACAGTTGTGTCAAGTTGGCTGGATGTCCTTTGGGTGGTGGACCATTCTTGATACACACGGGAAACTGTTGAGCGTGAAAAACCCAGAAGCATTGCCGTTCTTGGCACAAACTGGTGCGCCTGGCACCTACTACCATACCCCGTTCAAAGCCGCTTAAATCTTTTGTCTTGCCCATTTACCCTCTGAATGGCACACATACACAATCTATTTCTCAATTGTCTCAAGGATTAAAAATCCTTCTTTAACCGTTCTCCTCCCCTTCATCTACACTGATTGAAGTGGATTTAACAAGTGACATCAATAAGGGATCATAGCTTTCACCTGCACTCACCTGGTCAGTCTATGTCATGGAAAGAGCAGGTATTCATAATATTTTGTACACTCAGTGTATACTATAACTCTGCAGTTTCATGTCACAGCCAGAGCGCTGATAAAACACCAAGCATGTCATTAAGACAGAATGTCATTCCTGTTTTAGGACATAAAATTATGAACACATGAACCAGTTGACAGTGTAAGCGGATCATAGCATGAACAATGGTGAAAAACTCTGGCAAATGGCCATAATATGATGGTCAATCCGATGTTTCAGACTGTTGCTAGTACCTTCATGGATGACTCGGACTGACTCAGTCAAACCAGTCACTGAGCTGGGGACATGCAACTCAGAGCAGCGATAGCATTCTAGAGAAGCTAGCACTGAGATGGGGCATGGTAATCATGGTAGGCATGCTGTACGCTGTGACACTAATGCAGTGCGATATAATACTGTGACCGGGTGACAATGTGACATAGGCAGACGGTCACACCACTACCTGGAGTGTCTGCACCTGCTGGCCAGAGGCCGTCAATACCGGCGCCTCGGTCTGCAGCTGCACAGCCGTCATTGTGCCCTGAGTCTGCAGACAAGGTCATGTTCATTAGGGCACGCAACTGGAAACCGTTTCAAAGCATTTTGTAGCGGAAAACAAAAAATAGCATTTCTTATTTAAAACAAGCCCCTAAATCCAGGTAGCCCCTCCCTGTTTCATTCAGTTTTCTGACGTTTAGTGCCTAATGAACACGGAACAAGGTACAGCTACAGTTAACTCATCCCAGAATTCTCAAGAGGTTGGATTTAATCATTTTATATAAATGAATTGCCTATAATGACACTTCTCAGTCTAGACTCAACAACATTGTATTGTACCTCAGTAAAGTCTGGTTGAGATTCACCAGCTCAGGTTGAACCGTTGCCACTCACCTGTTGTTGGATCTGTCCATTGGACGTCTGCACGACTATCTGCTCCCCTGTTGAGGTGGTGGCGGTGGTGTACTCCATGGTCAGTTAGTCACAGTCCTTCCTGTCATTGTCAAAATACAGAGTTTGATCAATCAAATTAGAGGCCGTGACGAATTAGGCCTACAAAGGAAAGTCCAATACAAGCTGGGATATCAAACCCAAAGGGTCACACAAGCAATAATGGTGTATGAGGTTGTTGTAGCCACATATAACAGAAAAAATACTATGATTGATTGTTGGGCATTAGCTGGACTAGCTAAACAGTCACCATTTCAGCGGACATGTGGAACACAAGCGTTCATGTGTTTTCCGGTTGTTGTTCCTCAGGATTGTAGCCCAATGTAATGATTCAGCTGAGGCGGGTACATCATCAGATATCATTCAGTTGGAGTACAAACATTTCGCTACACCCGCAATAACATCTGCTAAATATTTGTATGTGACCAATAACATTTGATACGGACAATATTTCTTGAAATTAATAAAATGGGCTACATAGTGCATCGTGTAGCAAATTAATACAAATGTTAGCTAAAGTTACATTTGTTGAAGGAAATCTTGAAGTGTGTGCTTTGTTTTCTTTGTTGTTCGCTAGCTTTACTGTTGCTAGCTACACAGCTAGCTTGAGATAAGGCACAGGTATTACATTAGGTAACTAGCTAGCTGGATAGTTGACTAGCTAGTTAGCTTAGCTAGCAAGTTAACTCAGTGGGTTGTAAATGCTCACATAAAGAACGGAAGTATGTTGAAAATGCATAAATATTTGCGTATAACATTAGCTAGCTACAAAACAGCACAGTATTTATTGGATGTATTCAAAGCTAACGTTGCATTTAGCATGCAAATCTGTCTCATTCGCCTCGGTTATGTAGCAAGGATTATGTTGTACTACAATCATACTGAAATCGTTACAGTTCAAAAACACAACGTTGATTTGCTTCAACGTTCGATTCCTGTATTTTGTAGAGTTAGTAATTTGGTTGGTCAATGACAAACCAATCCGTGCTGACAACTACCATAGGGCTTCTATTACCGTTTCTTCGCTGTCCGGTATCCCTCTGATTGGCTCCAGTACAGGGTTCCAAAGCCCAATCACCAAAGTGAGCAGACAAAATGGCGCAAATGAAACAACAGCGATGTCGAAGAGATGCATGTGATCGTTGAGGCGAAGAAAGACGAAGATGGCCGATCTACAACCCGACAGATGATGCAATTGGTTCAGTATGTAATGTCATACCTGTGGTTGTCAGTGGTGGAAAAACTACCCAATTGTCATACTTGAGTAAAAGTAAGGATACCTTAATAGAAAATGACTCAAGTGAAAGTCACCCAGTAAAATACTACTTGAGTAAAAGTCTAAAATTATTTGGTTTTAAATTTATTTAAGTATCAAAAAGTAAATGTAATTGCTAAATATTTTTATTTCTTTATTTATTTTTATTTATTTCACCTTTATTTAACCAGGTAGGCAAGTTGAGAACAAGTTCTCATTTACAATTGCGACCTGGCCAAGATAAAGCAAAGCAGTTTGACACATACAACAACACAGAGTTACACATGGAGTAAAACAAACATACAGTCAATAATATAGGTGAAAAATAAGTCTATATACAAAGTGAGCAAAAAGGGGAGTTAAGGGAGGTAAAGGCAAAAAAGGCCATGGTGGCGAAGTAAATACAATATAGCAAGTAAAACACTGGAATGATAGATTTGCAGTGGAAGAAAGTGCAAAGTAGAAATAAATAATGGGGTGCAAAGAAGCAAAATAAATAAATACAGTAGGGGAAGAGGTAGTTGTTTGGGCTAAATTATAGATGGGCTATGTACAGATGCAGTGATCTGTGAGCTGCTCTGACAGCTGGTGCTTAAAGCTAGTGAGGGAGATAAGTGTTTCCAGTTTTAGAGATTTTTGTAGTTCGTTCCAGTCATTGGTCCCGTGTGGCTCAGTTGGTAGAGCATGGTGTTTGCAACGCAAGGGTTATGGGTTCGATTCCCACGGGGTACCAGTATGGAAAAAATGTATGCATTCACTACTGTAAGTTGCTCTGGTTAACAGCGTCTGCTAAATGACAAAAATGTAGAATGTAAAAAAGAAAATTGGCAGCAGAGAACTGGAAGGAGAGGTGGCTGAAGGAGGAATTGGCTTTGGGGGTGACCAGTGAGATATACCTGCAGGAGCGCATGCTACAGGTGGGTGCTGCTATGGTGACCAGTGAGCTGAGATAAGTGGGGACTTTACCTAGCAGAGACTTGTAGATGACCTGGAGCCATTGGGTTTGGCGACGAGTATGAAGCGAGGGCCAGCCAACGAGAGCGTACAGGTCGCAATGGTGGGTAGTATATGGGGCTTTGGTGACAAAACGGATGGCACTGTGATAGAGTGCATCCAATTTATTGAGTAGGGTATTGGAGGCTATTTTGTAAATGACATCGCCGAAGTCGAGGATTGGAAGGATGGTCAGTTTTACGAGGGTATGTTTGGCAGCATGAGTGAAAGATGCTTTGTTGCGAAATAGGAAGCCAATTCTAGATTTAACTTTGGATTGGAGATGTTTGATTTGAGTCTGGAAGGAGAGTTCACAGTCTAACCAGATACCTAGGTATACCTGTCCACATATTCTAAGTCAGAACCGTCCAGAGTAGTGATGCTGGACGGGCGGGCAGGTGCAGGCAGCGATCGGTTGAAGAGCATGCATTTAGTTTTAAAAGTAAAAGTATTAATCATTTCAAATTCCTTATATTAAGAAAGTCAGGTGGCACCATTTTCATGTTTTTTAAATTTACGGATAGCCAAGGGAACACTCCAACACTCAGACATCATTGCCAAACTAATAATTTGTGTTTAATGAGTCGCCAGATCAGAGGCAGTAGAGATGACCAGAGATGTTGTCTTGATAAGTGTGTGAATTGGACCATTTTCCTGTCCAGCATTCAAAATGGGGTGTCAGGGAAAATGTATGGAGTAAAAAGTACAGATACCCCAAAAACGACTTAAGTAATAAATACTTTAATGTACTACTTAAGTACTTAACACCACTGGTGCTAATCTCTCTTTACCACATGTTAGCACTGCATACATGGGTAATATTCATAAATATCAATGCATTTACTTAAATTAAGGTTTGTTGTTTGGTATTTTCGATCCAGTAGTGACTGATATGTATCGGTTTTTTTTTCAACACCCCATGCCAGTAGGTGGCAGTATGTGGAAATATAGGTTGTATGCCACTCACGACTGTTTGCGGAAGTGCTACATTGTTTCCACGAGACAAGCAGGTCTAGACTGAAATGTAGCTAAAGAAAGCAGGACAATCTTATTTGGGTGAATACAATTGTTAATTATTTTTTATCAATGTTGGCTAGACACCTGGTTATTGTTTGAATACTTTGTGAGATGTGAATGGGCGGTAGCAGCAAGAGGCGTATTTAGCTAACTAGCTAAGGTCTTTGGCTCTGTATGCTAGCCAAGGTTACTATCAAATCACATTTTATTGATCACTTACACATATTTAGCAGATGTTATTGCGGGTGTAGCGAAATGCTTGTGTTCCTAGCTCCAACAGTGCAGTAGTATCTAACAATTCACACAAATGTAAAATTATGGAATTAAGAAATATATTAATGTTAGGATGAGCAATGTTGGAGTGGCATTGACTAAAATACAGTAGAATACAATACAGTATATACATATGAGATGAGTAAAGAAGTATGTAAACATTATTAAAGTGACTAGTGTTCCATTATTAAAGTGGTCAGTGTTTCCATATCTATGTATATAGGGCAGCAGCCTCTAAGGTGCAGGGTTGAGTAACCAGGTGGTAGCCGGCTAGTGATGGTTGTTTAACAGTCTGATGGCCTTGAGATAGAAGCTGTTTTTCAGTTGCCATACCAGGCAGTGATACAGCCCGAAAGGATGCTCTCAGTTGTGCATCTGTAAAAGTTTGTGAGGGTCTTTCCATTGGTATTGAGGTTAGTTCAGCGAGCTGAACTTTTTCTTAGGTAACTAGATCAGACCGAATGGACGTGCTGGGCAAATCAGCTAGATAGAACATGTTGAGAATTTCTGATCCTGTCTTTTCCTTCATCCAGTAGTGACCAGTGGTGAGCCTTCAGAATAGCCATGATGTCTTTCAGGATGGTCTCCTTGATAGCCTCCAGGCTTGTCAAACTGTCAGTGATGCCCACATGGAGCTGTAGTCGACATGTCAGCAGCGATGCCAGCAAGGCCTGGATGGATCAGAGGCAGACACACGGGACCTCGGCCCACAGACACAGAGGGAAGGAGGAGAGGTTTGAAGATGAAGATCCAGATCCAGATATGGACGATGTAGACGACAAGGTCCAGGCTGTGTTCAGGTGAGAAACATTTATCCTAAACTGAACCCTAGGCTTAGTCTGGTCCCAGATCTGTTTGAGCGGTCTTTCTGACAAGAACTGTTGGCGATGCATACAGCACAAACAGACCTGGGACCACCAGGCCTATTGAAGGGTGCCTGTCTACATACTTGCCACTTTCACCAAATCAGTGATAGGCCTACATAGTATCTTAAGATAATATCATATATTTATCAAGTCATCACTCCACACTCGTGATGCAGCAAGGCCTAATGCCGGCAGTCTCACCTTCCCTGTCTAGTGAAGAGAGAAGACGACAGAGGACGGTGAAGTACCATATAGTCAAGAGACAGCTGACAGAGTCTGGAGCTCCAGAGAGGAGGCTGAGCTGGGACGCCATGGAACAGATCAGGTGAGGAAGGCTGCAATGTTACTAAATATTCAGAAATATATTATATATACACAGGATATGTCTAAAGTTTGGACACACCTACTCATTCCAGGGTTTGTCTTTATTTTTACTATTTTATACATTATAGAATAATAGTGAAGACAAACTATGAAATAACACATATGGAATCATGTAGTAAGCAAAAAAGTGTTAAATCAAAATATATTTTAGATGAGATTCATCAAAGTAGCCACCCGTTGCCTGACAGCTTTGCTGTACTGTATGAATGACATGTTTTGATTGTCTGTCAGGTAGACTAGGGAGTCGTGTCAGCTTTATCTGCAACATTGTCAACGTTTTTCCTCAATGACTAAACCAATGACTCAATTACTGACTACACCCCAGGTATCTGAAGCAGGAGCTACCAGAGGAATGGACCATTGACCGTCTGGCAGAGGGATTCTCTGTCCATCGTGACGTCATCCTACGAGTCCTGAGGAGCAAGTTCGCCCCCACCCCAGAGAGGAAAGCTAAACAGGACGCCAGCGTGTGGGCCAGGCTGAGACAGCAGGCCTTACCTGGGGGTGGAGCAGGGGGACAGGGCAGGCAGCAAGCCCTACCTGGGGGTGGAGCAGGGGGACAGGATAGGCAGGTGGCCCTACCTGGTGGTGGAGGGGCAGTGGGACCACAGCTGCCTGCCTCTGGACATAGAAGTAGCAAACCAGCCATGCTGCCCACAGGAAGTGACACTGGTGCCATGGTCACCCTGGCTAGCCACAGTAGCCAGAGGCTGATAGCCAGGGACTTGGAGGATGGCCCAGGCCCAAGAGCCATGATGACTACTGCTAATAGTCCTGCTGCTCCTCTCACCTCACTACCCACCCAGCTCTCATCCTCCCCAACCCTGCACAGCAGGCACACCTCAGGACAAGATTACTCTAGAGAGGAGTGGGAGGAAGAGGAGAATGTTCCAGAGGACAATGTGTTGAAGGTTGAGGAGAAAGGCGACCTTGAGGAGAGATGGGATGGAAGGGTGTTTTCAGAGGAAGAACTGGAGGAACTAATGCTGTCGTCAAAGCATTCGCCAGTGGTACAGAATGGGATAGAGTTCTTTGACCGCGAAGGAAACTTCCTGTACAGAATCTGAGATAGCAAAATTGCACCCTATTCCCTACATAGCCCTGGTCAAAAGTAGTGCACTAATGGCACCCTATTCCCTATATAGTGCACTACTTTTGACCAGGGCCCCATGGGTGCCATTTTAGAAGTAGCCTGAGATGTTAATGTGTTGGTTTCCTAAATGCAATAGACTTCTGTTGGAAGATGCCAGAGACTGATTATGCTGCAAACCAATAAAGCACTATTTCAAATGTATGGGTTAGTCACAAGTTGATTGTAATTCTATAATTGAATTGGTTTTCTTGAATGTTGCACATATTGACATTGGAATGAAATGTAATTTTACATGCAATGTTAGTCCAGAGGAGACAAAACTTTCAAAGGGACGAGTTAATTTATTGGTTGTCAACCCAAAGCAAAATTGTCTCAAATATACAGAACAAGAGATACACAGCCAACACCAAGATTCAACAATTATTTCTTTATACAGCCATTTTAAAATGTCTCACCTCTCAAATCAAAGACATAAAACCAGCATGATTAAATAGGTATGAATAATTCAGAACACGTGTCTTTCCAGTGTTAACTACAGTACAGGTGTTGGCTCTAATGCCAATCTACATTTATTTTAGTCCTGTGCCAGTGCAGAGATGTTTTTGTACAAACCAAACACCAAGTATAGGTTGGATTATAAATCAGATGAAACATTGCATTTGTCTATTTCACAGTGGACAAATCAAGTTGTATTGCATGACAAGGGAATCAAATTGGTTCATGTTTCCATTTCCTATTGCTTTATAGATGGGAGAGTATTCAGAGAACAGTTGTACTGAACAGAAGGGTAGTCGGTATTGAAGGGAGTTTCATTTCAGGTGAAATCCTTATTCACATAAATTACAGTAAGTCCAATCTACGGGGTGTCAATGACAAAGTGGATGCAACTGTGGTTACACAGACATCTGATATCTAGGGTGCATCCTATGGGCCCTGGTCAATAGTAGTCCCCTATATAGAGAATAAGGTGCTATTTGGGATGCACACTTTGAAGCTATTATAGACAGTACGTACACTTACCACTCATTGGGAAGGCACAGACCCAGCCCCCATACTAGACAGACATTTCCCCCAAATGGGCTTCCGAGGCTAGAATGATCCTGTCTCTGTGAAACTAAGTCAATGACCTTCTCGGGTAATGTGGTGACCATAATAAAATGTGATTCAGTAGAATTAGCTCATGTCATATGAGCTACAGTACATAGGAGGTCGGTTCTACACATACTGAAAACAGGCACGCCAGTGTAAAACTGCTACACATCCATACAACATTGTTATGCAAACTGCTCCATCAAAAAATGTCCAGATCCATGTACTTACATTTACAAATGTGCTCTTAGTTCCTGTGTTTACGTTGTTGCCCTGTGTAGTCCAGTGATTAATTCCTACTGTCCTTCCTTCACTTTTGGATCTACTTTCACGTGTGTAAAAACAGCTTAACATATTAAAACAGAAGTATCATTTTTATTGAGAAATGAGGAGGCGTAAGGCCAATAGCTATTTGTACACTAGATTTTCTCCCAAGTACTAACTAAAACAGTTTTCAGATACAAAAAGGACATTGTTCAAATACAGCCAAATCATAATTTGAGATACATGCACGCAACACATTTCTATTACCCCATTGATATCAATGCATGATTTAGGAGGTGAAAATTCGAGTCAGGTAGACATTTCTCGGGTTAGGATACATCGCTTTAGTTCAGTCTAGTTTAGAGGACGTTCACGCCTGCTATGAAAGCTTAGTGTTGATACAGTGGATCTAAACATGTTATTGCTATCCAACTTTAAATGCTTATAAATATTTCCACTTGCATCTTATTAGTTAGGCAAAAATACTTACAAATAATATTTCCAAGCCACAGTACCCAACAGCAACCTATTTACCATGTTCCCGACTCTGTCACATCAATGAAAAAGGAAAGCTCTTTATGTACAGTGCAGGGGAGGGGAGGGGAGGGAGAAACAGGAAAAGTCTTCATTAGAAGTGTATACGTAATATTCCCAAGAGCCCCAGTCCCAAGCATGTATAACCTGTAATGTCATGTTGTTTATGTTCACTTGGTCGAAAAAGATAGCTTTATGTTGTTAAGAGAAGATGATGCTGATAAAACAGCTTCTACACAGCAATTCCAGAGGTCCATTATTTAAATGTTCACCAGCGGTCCAGAACCACCACATTCCATCACTCAATTGTTCCCAACGGAAAAGGAACATGGAGAAGAAATTCTAAATCAACCACAACACTACTAGCCCCCTTTGCTCTCCTGCTGAACTCTATGTGTGTCTCACTCAGAACAGAAAGCCTCATTGGATACCTCACTGATGAGAGCTGCATTACAAGGACTCTCCACCAGGCAATGTAAGGTCAGGGGTTAGAGTTAAAAGGGTCATGGTGGAGGGGAGAAGGAGGAAGTAACAGGAAGCGAAGGAGAGAGAGCAGCAGCGAGCCTCGTTGTACACATAGGACAAACTTGTTCTTCAATATAGAGCAGTGAGCCTAAGGACAGACAGGAGACTAGATTCCCCTGGTAGCTGCAGGAGCTTCTGGTTTGTGAAGGATAGACTGGTAGTTCCTCCTGGTAGCTGCAGGAGCTTCTGGTTTGTGAAGGATAGACAGGAGACTAGATTCCCCTGGCAGCTGCAGGAGCTTCTAGGTTGTAAAGGATAGACAGGAGGCTAGTAGGTCCTCCTGGTAGCTGAAAATGCCACCTGTTACTCCAGAAGATCCTAGAGACACACAGAGAACAAACAACATTCCTATGTAAGCGGACTTTTAAAAGAAAGGACTAGAGAAAACACTGAGGCGAAGAAAAGTCACAACCAATCCTTCACCAAGGGATTGAGGTAAATTGTATATTTATAATAAGTGCGGAGGCCATACAAAAACTAAAAAATGTGATGTTTGTGTGTTTGTACCATTACCTCGTCTGAATCGTGTAAGCCGTTCTTGTTGCTTGCCCGAGTGTGGTTGCTGTCTAATGGCTCATCTACTCCGTCTCCCTGGGCCTCAGCATGCTGCTGTAGGACAGAGTACCTGTGTACCAGGAACCTGGAGGAGCCAACCAAAACACACCGAGCCACTTATAACCTTTTCACACATCATTGTGCCAACCAGAACCAAATGGTACTGGCTCAGATATTTAAAATGTTTCACTGTGCTTGAGTAACCAGCTCTGATCTTAAAACAACAGCAGTATAGCTCGGTTTGCTATGTACTGATCTTAAAACAACAGCAGTATAGCTCGGTTTGCTATGTACTGATCTTAAAACAACAGTTGCTGTACTGACCTTCCACCGCAGACGTACTTCTTGACAAAGAGGACCCCAGCTACGATACTGAGCAGGATAATGATTAGAACCGTCACTACGATGGGTGCTGAGCTGGACAGATGGCCGTCCGTCTTTAGGAGGGGAGAGATACAGAGAGAGAGTATAAGGACAACTCTTCCATCGTTGTCATGCAGTATACATAGAGAGAGAGACTTCCAGAAACGAGAAAGCATGTGCTACCATGACTACTGACAGTTGTGCAGCACGATTAAGGTCATGTAACCAATGGTTACTGAGGTTTACACTGTTTTGAAGATGAAATCCCTATCAATCTTTCTGTCAGTCTCTTGGGTTAAAATGTTTACGTGATTCCACGTTCAAACTGCCCATGTTATACGCAAGTTGTCAAATTCAATAAATGTTACGCAAGGATTCCTTCCATTGTTTTTTGACATTCTGGACCAGTGAGAACCAGTGAAAACCAGTGAGAACCACTGAAGACCAGTGAGAACCACTGAGAACCAGTGTGGACCACTGAGAACCAGTGTGGACCACTGAAGACCACTGAGAACCAGTGAGAACCACTGAAGACCAGTGAGAACCACTGAAGACCAGTGAGAACCACTGAAGACCAGTGAGAACCAGTGTGGACCACTGAAGACCAGTGAGAACCAGTGTGGACCACTGAAGACCAGTGAGAACCAATGTGGACCACTGAAGACCAGTGAGAACCAGTGAGGACCACTGAAGACCAGTGAGAACCAGTGTGGACCACTGAAGACCAGTGAGAACCAGTGTGGACCACTGAAGACCAGTGAGAACCAGTGTGGACCACTGAAGACCAGTGAGAACCAGTGTGGACCACTGAAGACCAGTGAGAACCAGTGTGGACCACTGAAGACCAGTGAGAACCAGTGTGGACCACTGAAGACCAGTGAGAACCAGTGTGGACCACTGAAGACCAGTGAGAACCAGTGTGGACCAGTGAGAACCAGTGTGGACCAGTGAGAACCAGTGTGGACCAGTGAGAACCAGTGTGGACCAGTGAGAACCACTGAGGACCAGTGAGAACCACTGAAGACCAGTGAGAACCACTGAAGACCAGTGAGAACCACTGAAGACCAGTGAGAACCACTGAAGACCAGTGAGAACCACTGAAGACCAGTGAGAACCACTGAAGACCAGTGAGAACCACTGAGGACCAGTGAGAACCAGTGTGGACCACTGAAGACCAGTGAGAACCAGTGTGGAACACTGAAGACCAGTGAGAACCAGTGTGGACCAGTGAGAACCACTGAGGACCAGTGAGAACCACTGAAGACCAGTGAGAACCACTGAAGACCAGTGAGAACCACTGAAGACCAGTGAGAACCACTGAAGACCAGTGAGAACCAGTGGCGTAGTCATCTCTACTCACCAGTAGTTCCTGAGGTCCCAGTAGGTCATTGACACACCTCTTACTGAGGTCTATCTCTTTTCTCTCTGGCTGTGTTCCTCCCTCACACTTATCCCCAGGGATCTTTCTATAGCTGTGGACCAAGAGGACATGGTTAGTGGTCAGTCATGGTTATAAAGAAAGTAACTTAATCAAATCAAATTTTATTGGTCACATACACATAGTTAGCAGATGTTATTGCGAGTGTAGCGAAATGCTTGTGCTTAAATATATATATTTTTTTTAAATATGGAAAAAATAAACTCTTCCATCGTTGTCATGCCATATACACAGAGAGAAACTTCCAGAAATAGGAACCTATGTGCTACCATGACTACTGACAGTTGTACAGCACGATCAGGTGGTTCGGTGATCCACACTCTGATAAGTTACCTTGTCTGAGACCTGTAGACTTGTGTTACCTCCTCAAGCTAATTCCTAGACTTTAGCACAGTGGGCTAACATGGTCTTGTGATACACAGCGCAGGAGATCCAGGTTGGAACACAGATGACTAAAGCCTTACCCTCTGGTCTGCAGCAGCTCCTTCTTGCCTTGCAGACAGAACTCCAGAACGTGGCCCTTCAGGTCCGGCTGTTCCACACACTCTGAGCTGTTCTCTTTACGATAGTACCCAAAGTCACTGCAGGAGGGCAGCGTGGAGCAGGTTAGACAGGGACAGCAGGTAGTGGTGTTGAGAACAATTACTATTCTTCTGCCACTGGTAAACTGTCTGGAGCTAGGGTGACCACCACAGTGTACTAGAGCTAGGGTGACCACCACAGTGTGCTGGAGCTAGGGTGACCACCACCGTGTACTGTAGCTAGGGTAATCCACCACCGTGTACTGTAGCTAGGGTAATCCACCACCGTGTACTGGAGCTAGGTTAACCACCACATTATAATGGAGCTAGGGTAATCCACCACAGTGTACTGTAGCTAGGGTGACCACCACCGTGTACTGGAGCTAGGGTGACCACCACCGTGTACTGGAGCTAGGGTGACCACCACAGTGTACTGGAGCTAGGGTGACCACCACAATGTACTGTAGCTAGGGTAACCACCACAGTGTACTGGAGCTAGGGTGACCACCACAATGTACTGTAGCTAGGGTAACCACCACAGTGTACTGGAGCTAGGGTGACCACCACAGTGTACTGTAGCTAGGGTAATCCACCACAGTGTACTGTAGCTAGGGTGACTACCACAGTGTACTAGAGCTAGGGTGACTACCACAGTGTACTAGAGCTAGGGTGACTACCACAGTGTACTGGAGCTAGGGTGACCACCACAATGTACTGTAGCTAGGGTGACCACCACAGTGTACTGGAGCTAGGGTGACCACCACATTATAATGTAGCTAGGGTAATCCACCACAGTGTATTGTAGCTAGGGTGACCACCACCGTGTACTGGAGCTAGGGTGACCACCACAGTGTACTGGAGCTAGGGTGACCACCACAGTGTACTGGAGCTAGGGTGACCACCACAGTGTACTGGAGCTAGGGTGACCACCACAGTGTACTGGAGCTAGGGTGACCACCACAGTGTGCTGGAGCTAGGGTAACCACCACAGTGTGCTGGAGCTAGGGTGACCACCACAGTGTACTGGAGCTAGGGTGACCACCACAGTGTACTGGAGCTAGGTTAACCACCACAGTGTACTGGAGCTAGGGTGACCACCACAGTGTACTGGAGCTAGGGTGACCACCACAGTGTACTGGAGCTAGGGTGACCACCACAGTGTACTGGAGCTAGGTTAACCACCACATTATAATGTAGCTAGGGTAATCCACCACAGTGTACTGGAGCTAGGGTGACCACCACCGTGTACTGGAGCTAGGGTGACCACCACAATGTACTGGAGCTAGGGTAACCACCACAGTGTACTGGAGCTAGGGTAACCACCACAGTGTACTGGAGCTAGGGTGACCACCACATTATAATGTAGCTAGGGTAATCCACCACCGTGTACTGTAGCTAGGGTGACCACCACCGTGTACTGTAGCTAGGGTGACTACCACAGTGTACTGGAGCTAGGGTGACCACCACAGTGTACTGGAGCTAGGGTGACCACCACAGTGTACTGGAGCTAGGGTGACCACCACAGTGTACTGGAGCTAGGGTGACCACCACAGTGTACTGGAGCTAGGGTGACCACCACAGTGTACTGGAGCTAGGGTGACCACCACATTATAATGTAGCTAGGGTAATCCACCACAGTGTACTGGAGCTAGGGTGACCACCACCGTGTACTGGAGCTAGGGTGACCACCACAATGTACTGGAGCTAGGGTAACCACCACAGTGTACTGGAGCTAGGGTGACCACCACATTATAATGTAGCTAGGGTAATCCACCACAGTGTACTGGAGCTAGGGTAACCACCACCGTGTACTGTAGCTAGGGTGACTACCACAGTGTACTGGAGCTAGGGTGACCACCACAGTGTACTGGAGCTAGGGTGACCACCACAGTGTACTGGAGCTAGGGTGACCACCACAGTGTACTGGAGCTAGGGTGACCACCACAGTGTACTGGAGCTAGGGTGACCACCACAGTGTACTGGAGCTAGGGTGACCACCACAGTGTACTGGAGCTAGGTTAACCACCACAGTGTACTGGAGCTAGGGTGACCACCACAGTGTACTGGAGCTAGGGTGACCACCACAGTGTACTGGAGCTAGGGTGACCACCACAGTGTACTGGAGCTAGGTTAACCACCACATTATAATGTAGCTAGGGTAATCCACCACAGTGTACTGGAGCTAGGGTGACCACCACCGTGTACTGGAGCTAGGGTGACCACCACAATGTACTGGAGCTAGGGTAACCACCACAGTGTACTGGAGCTAGGGTAACCACCACAGTGTACTGGAGCTAGGGTGACCACCACATTATAATGTAGCTAGGGTAATCCACCACCGTGTACTGTAGCTAGGGTGACCACCACAGTGTACTGGAGCTAGGGTGACTACCACAGTGTACTGGAGCTAGGGTGACCACCACAGTGTACTGGAGCTAGGGTGACCACCACAGTGTACTGGAGCTAGGGTGACCACCACAGTGTACTGGAGCTAGGGTGACCACCACAGTGTACTGGAGCTAGGGTGACCACCACATTATAATGTAGCTAGGGTAATCCACCACAGTGTACTGGAGCTAGGGTGACCACCACCGTGTACTGGAGCTAGGGTGACCACCACAATGTACTGGAGCTAGGGTAACCACCACAGTGTACTGGAGCTAGGGTGACCACCACATTATAATGTAGCTAGGGTAATCCACCACAGTGTACTGGAGCTAGGGTGACCACCACCGTGTACTGGAGCTAGGGTGACTACCACAGTGTACTGGAGCTAGGGTGACCACCACAGTGTACTGGAGCTAGGGTGACCACCACAGTGTACTGGAGCTAGGGTGACCACCACAGTGTACTGGAGCTAGGGTGACCACCACAGTGTACTGGAGCTAGGGTGACCACCACAGTGTACTGGAGCTAGGGTGACCACCACATTATAATGTAGCTAGGGTAATCCACCACAGTGTACTGTAGCTAGGGTGACCACCACCGTGTACTGTAGCTAGGGTGACCACCACCGTGTACTGGAGCTGACTGAAACATATGCAGCAAACATAAGGGCATACCAGAATGCATGCCCAATACAAGGCTTTATCTTAGGTAGTATACTAGTGTGGATATTGGAACAGATTCATGATGACTAGACTTCTCACCATTGGAAGTCATCCAGGGTGCAGGGGCAAGGGGTGGGTTGCTTGTTGACCTCATAGTCCCGTCCTTTCAAGCAGACAGAGGCCTTCCTCAGACGCAGGAACTTCTCCTTATAACCCAACATACAGCCGTCGTTAGGGTCGCTGATGTCATCAGAGTGCGCCAGCCACTGCACGTAGTCTTGGTCCTCACCTGAGAAACAGACATGAGTTTGAAAGAGGCTTTAGTTCAGTGGGCTAACACAGACCTGTGATGTGCTGGAGACCCAGGAGCCATCTAATACAGCAGCTTTATTCCCTGGTACTAGGTACTCAGTGTTATAACTCATGTCTAGGTACTGGGTACTCAGTGTTGTAACTCATGTCTAGGTACTGGGTACTCAGTGTTGTAACGCATGTCTAGGTACTCAGTGTTGTAACGCATGTCTAGGTACTCAGTGTTGTAACGCATGTCTAGGTACTCAGTGTTGTAACGCATGTCTAGGTACTCAGTGTTGTAACGCATGTCTAGGTACTCAGTGTTGTAACGCATGTCTAGGTACTCAGTGTTGTAACGCATGTCTAGGTACTCAGTGTTGTAACGCATGTCTAGGTACTCAGTGTTGTAACGCATGTCTAGGTACTGGGTACTCTGTTGTAACGCATATCTAGGTACTGGGTACTCTGTTGTAACGCATATCTAGGTACTGGGTACTCTGTTGTAACACATGTCTAGGTACTGGGTACTCAGTGTTGTAACACATGTCTAGGTACTCAGTGTTGTAACACATGTCTAGGTACTCAGTGTTGTAACACATGTCTAGGTACTCAGTGTTATAACGCATGTCTAGGTACTGGGTATTCAGTGTTGTAACGCATGTCTAGGTACTGGGTACTCAGTGTTATAACGCATGTCTAGGTACTCAGTGTTATAACGCATGTCTAGGTACTCAGTGTTGTAACACATGTCTAGGTACTGGGTACTCAGTGTTATAACTCATGTCTAGGTACTGGGTACTCAGTGTTATAATGCATGTCTGTATCACATCAGCCTACAGTAGCTGTATCCCATGGTATTACTAGTACTCACAGTCTCTAGTGAGCAGCTCTCTGAAGTCGATGGTGACTGATACCCAGTACTGACTGAGCAGAGAGTCTCTGTAGCCCCAGACACTGACGTTCATAGACCTCGCCCCCGGCTCTGACGCTAGCCCTGTGAAGTGGATTGGATCGCTAGTGAACTGGTGAACGTGCCAGCACTGGCCCTCGTCTGTGGAAAACCTGACAGGAAAGAACACATTACTGTACATCAGCACAATTGCCATGACGTGTTTTATTGTACGTTTAAGTGGTTTCTTTATTTCTTGGCCTCTGCATTCTAGCCTGGGTACCAGGCTTCCTGCGTCGCCTGTCTGAAACGACACCCTGATCTATTCCCTATACAGTACACAACTTTTGACCAGAGCCCTTCTTTTGACACACAGACGTACTTGATGTCTTTGATGGGCTGAGCAGAGTGCTCCACGGCCACCAGCAGTCCACCAGAGTCCAGGATGGCATAGTGGTGAGGTCCCTCCAGGGCCTGCAGCCAGGTGTAACCCCCATCATCTGACACGAATACGTCAGGCTTCATCACAGAGATGGCATCGCCCACACTCCCTGAGGGGTTAAGGGGGTCAGAGGGGAGAGGTTAAAGGTCAAAATTAAATAGACAGCGAGGTGTAGCCTCTGTCATCTGATAGTTTAACTGTTTATTAAGTTACTGTATATTCTTCAAGAATCCATTTTCTATTCAGTATATCATTCATTTAAAAAAAGTAAAAAATAAATAAAATGAATGTACCAATCCGTTTAGATAACAGATGGTATACCTTCTGAACCATTTGACCTGTCAGGAAAAAAGCCCTATCCATAACACACTGCACAGCATATCCTCTTCAATCATAATCACAGTCACTTAGTGCGATATTGATTACATTTTGCACGTCACCATTTGCATGCCAGCCAGGTGTGGTCCATCAAGGTGATGGAGTGACACAGGTGTGTGTGTGTGTGTGGGATGTATATATGTGTGTTTGCAGCACACAATCAGCTTCAACTTGTCAACGTAACATCAGCTCTACACTTTCCAGACCAGCAGGAGATCTCCGTTCATTCAGGTGTGTTCCTTTTATCTCAGAATGTGTCTAATGCAGACCTGGGTTCAAATACTATTAAAGGGTATTTCAATTACTTTCCAAGACATTTGTTAGTAAATAATTGGAACAATATATTTTTTTAAACACAATTAGTTGAATATTTGATATGTTTGGAATTACACTTGGAAAGTATTGGCATGTATTTGAAAATACAAAAATATACAGTATTTATACATACTGTGCTGCATTTAAAATGATGTATATGGACATATTTTGAAAAAGTTGGTTATTTATAGGACATTATTTGAAAATACTTTCAAATAGTTCCAGAGGTAGGTGATTCAGTCCAAATTAATTTAAAATACTCAAATATTTATATTACTATCAAACAAACACACGTGTATTTAAACCCAGTTCTAATCTAATGTATGAAACAAATGGGGGAAATGCTAGTTTTGCAGAACTTTCATAATTTCATCAGATGTGTTGAATAAGACATTAAGTGTCATATCATTTTCTGATATTGAGTCCATAAATTGACTGAGTAGAAACGGAATTCACCCCAAAATCTTGATTCCTTTGATTGATACATGCTTTACCGTACCATTTCAACAGGTATAAACTCTTTATCATTGTCAAAGCATACTAAAGCCCACACACCAATCTAGAAGGTGAAGACATGAACATCTCAGAGACAAACAGAATCTCAGTAGCTGGCCCCCATGCACAAGGCACATCCATCAACACGGCTTCCTGCGCACTCAATCTCATTCTGAGTTTCCCCACCAATGGCTACGTCCTGTGGCTGATCATGACTGGAGCGGGAGGGACAATGGCCTCAAGAGTTATTCTCTCTCAACCCAGCCATGTCTGAGGTCCTCTTCTGCCTGAATTCTGTCTTCTTTGGTTGTCAGCATACACATCAAATCAACTTCCGTCTCAAGTCTTGCAGCATTTGGTATGGGTCTCTTGTACACTGGTCGACCCTTGTTTCAAAGCTGGACCTGTGTGGAGCGCTACCTGGCGGTGGTCGCAGCCTGTAACCTTCCTGAAGTACAAACCCCTGAGATACAGGGGAACATGGTCCTCTGTAGCTCAGTTGGTAGAGCGTGGTCCTCTGTAGCTCAGTTGGTAGAGCGTGGTCCTCTGTAGCTCAGTTGGTAGAGCGTGGTCCTCTGTAGCTCAGTTGGTAGAGCGTGGTCCTCTGTAGCTCAGTTGGTAGAGCGTGGTCCTCTGTAGCTCAGTTGGTAGAGCGTGGTCCTCTGTAGCTCAGTTGGTAGAGCGTGGTCCTCTGTAGCTCAGTTGGTAGAGCGTGGTCCTCTGTAGCTCAGTTGGTAGAGCGTGGTCCTCTGTAGCTCAGTTGGTAGAGCGTGGTCCTCTGTAGCTCAGTTGGTAGAGCGTGGTCCTCTGTAGCTCAGTTGGTAGAGCGTGGTCCTCTGTAGCTCAGTTGGTAGAGCGTGGTCCTCTGTAGCTCAGTTGGTAGAGCGTGGTCCTCTGTAGCTCAGTTGGTAGAGCGTGGTCCTCTGTAGCTCAGTTGGTAGAGCGTGGTCCTCTGTAGCTCAGTTGGTAGAGCGTGGTCCTCTGTAGCTCAGTTGGTAGAGCGTGGTCCTCTGTAGCTCAGTTGGTAGAGCGTGGTCCTCTGTAGCTCAGTTGGTAGAACGCGGTCCTCTGTAGCTCAGCTGGTAGAACGCGGTCCTCTGTAGCTCAGCTGGTAGAACGCGGTCCTCTGTAGCTCAGCTGGTAGAACGCGGTCCTCTGTAGCTCAGCTTGGTAGAGCGTCGGTCCTCTGTAGCTCAGCTGGTAGAACGCGGTCCTCTGTAGCTCAGCTGGTAGAACGCGGTCCTCTGTAGTTCAGTTGGTAGAACGCGGTCCTCTGTAATTCAGTTGGTAGAACACGGTCCAGGATAGTTGGTTTGATACCCGGGACCACCAGTAAATGTATGCAGCATGAATAAGCTGCTTTGGATAAAACTGTCTGCTAAAAAGCATATATTATTACAGTGGTGTCACTAATTTATTAATAATAATATACAGTGCCTTCGGAAAGTATTCAGACCCCTTGACTTTTTCCACATTTTGTTAGTTTAGGTTCTAAAATGGATAAAATTGTCCCCCCCATCATTTCTACACACAATACCCCATAATGACAAAGCAAAAACAGTTTTTTAGAAACTGAAATATAGCATTAGCATAAGTATTTCGAACCCTTTACTCAGTTCTTTGTTGAAGCACCTTTGGCAGCGATTACAACATTGAGTCTTCTTGGGTATGGCGCTACAAGCTTTGCACACCTGTATTTGGGGAGTTTCTCCCATTCTTCTCTGCAGATCCTCTCAAGCTCTGTCATTTTGAATGGGGATTGTTGCTGCACAGCTATTTTTCAGGTTTCTCCAGAGATGGTCGATTGGGTTTAAGTCCGGGCTCTGGCTGGGCCACAAGAACATTCAGAGACTTGTCCCGAAGCCACTTCTAAGTTGTCTTGGCTGTGTGCTTTGGGTCGTTGTCCTGTTGGAAGGTGAACCTTCACCCCAGTCTGAGGTCCTGAGCAGGTTTTCATCAAGGATCTCTTTGCTCCGTTCATTTTTGCCTCGATGCTGACTAGTCTCCCAGTTCTTGCCGCTGAAAAACATCCCCGCAGCATGATGCTGCCACCACCATGCTTCACCGTAGGGATAGTGCCAGGTTTCCTCCAGACGTGACACTTGGCATTCAGGCCAAAGAGTTCAATCTTGGTTTCATCAGACCACAGAATCTTGTTTCTCATGGTCTGAGAATCCTTTAGGTGCCTTCTGGCAAACTCCAAGCAGGCTGTCATGTGCCTTTTTATTGAGGAGTGGCTTCCGTCTCGCCACTCTACCATAATGACCTGATTGGTGGAGTGCTGCAGACATGGTTATCCTTCTTCGAAGGTTCTCCCATCTTCACAGAGAAACTCTAGAGCTCTGTTAGAGTGACCATTGGGGTCTTTTTTATTTGTAATAAATTTGCAAACATGTCTAAAAACCTGTTTTCGCTTTGTCATTATGGGGTATTGTGATGTCATTATGGGGTATTGTGTGTAGATTGCTGAGGATTTGTATTCATTTAATCAATTTTAGAATACGGCTGTAACCTAACAAAATGTGGAAAAAGTCAAGGGGTCTGAATACTTTCCGAAGGCACTGTATGTCTTTTAGATTACGGGAGAAGGCCACAGATCAGTGGCTGAGTCTAGACTTGAACCACAAGTGTTAACGCTGGACCAGACTCCGGCACAACACAACGGCCTGGCCTTTTTACTTAGTCAAATTGAAAACAGTCATGGACAGGTTAATGATGATGAGATGTGTGTGTGTGTGTGTGTGTGTGTGTGTGTGTGTGTGTGTGTGTGTGTGTGTGTGTGTGTGTGTGTGTGTGTGTGTGTGTGCATGCATGCCTGCATGTGTGATTTACCGTGAGCCATGATGAGTCCTACAGCGTTTGGTTCACTGAGAGGCAGCATGGGGACGTTCAGCTTCATAGCCGTGCTGTAGGCTGCGTGGATGTGGAGACTGCACTTGTCGGGGTCTTTGGCTGTGGAGTCACACTTGGTGTTGGCAGGCTTCTGCAGCGGTACCCATTCCCCTCCTTGGTCGAAGGACACCACAGACTGCACCGAGCCATCTGGAAAAACAATCCAACGACGAGACAGAGGTTATTCTAAGAGACATATAGATATAATCCAGCGTTTCTCCATCTATGGCTCTGCTGTAGACACGCAGCTGAATTCACACTGAACAGCTAATGAAAGTCATTCATCCTAGGCCTCATAACTGTTATGGTGGAACACACCGTAGTCTGACAAACAGGGGTCTGGGACACAGTCACGTGGCCTTTTTCCTGCCACACACCATGCCTTTGGAACTCCCTTTCTTTACCATCTCAGGCCTGCTCTAACTGTTGGGGGATTTAAAGCAGGTGTGTGTGTGTGTGTGTAGTCCCTACCCTCTGCCAGTATACTGGTGATGAAGACCCCTCGTAGAGAGGTAACGTTGGTGAAGTCAGTGTCTCCCCCTGTGGTGGTGTAGAGGTGACGATCCAGAGACTTAGAGTACACTGTACCCCTGTCGTCTGACACGTAGATGCTGCCATAGCCTGTGTCTGGGGACATATAGGAGAAGAACTGTATTTGGGTACTGTAGATAAGAAATGGAGAAAAGTGAAGGAGAGTATAAGAGGAGGGGAGGAGGAGAGAAGAGTATGAGGAGGAGGGGAGAGAGGAGAGGAACAGGGGAGGAAGAAAGGAACAGGGGAGGGGTGTATGAGAGGAGGGGAGGAGGAGAGGAACAGGGGAGGAGAGTATGAGAGGAGGGGAGGAGGAGAGGAACAGGGGAGGAGAGTATGAGAGGAGGGGAGGAGTGTATGAGAGGAGGGGGGAGTGTATGAGAGGAGGGGGGAGTGTATGAGAGGAGGGGGGAGTGTATGAGAGGAGGGGAGGAGGGAGAGGAACAGGGGAGGAGAGTATGAGAGGAAGAAAGGAACAGGGGAGGAGAGTATGAGAGGAGGGGAGGAGTGTATGAGAGGAGGGGGGAGTGTATGAGAGGAGGGGGGAGTGTATGAGAGGAGGGGAGGAGGAGAGGAACAGGGGAGGAGAGTATGAGAGGAAGAAAGGAACAGGGGAGGAGAGTATGAGAGGAAGAAAGGAACAGGGGAGGAGAGTATGAGAGGAGAGGAACAGGGGAGGAGAGTATGAGAGGAAGAAAGGAACAGGGGAGGAGAGTATGAGAGGAGAGGAACAGGGGAGGAGAGTATGAGAGGAAGAAAGGAACAGGGGAGGAGAGTATGAGAGGAAGAAAGGAACAGGGGAGGAGAGTATGAGAGGAGAGGAACAGGGGAGGAGTGTATGAGAGGAGGGGAGGAAGAAAGGAACAGGGGAGGAGAGTATAGAGAGGAGGAGGAACAGGGGGAGGAGTGTATGAGAGGAGGGGAGGAAGAAAGGAACAGGGGAGGAGTGTATGAGAGGAGGGGAGGAGAGAATGAGAGGAGGAGGAGAGGAACAGGGGAGGAGTGTATGAGAGGAGGGGAGGAGAGAATGAGAGGAGGGGAGGAGTGTATGAGAGGAGGGGAGGAGTGTATGAGAGGAGGGGAGGAGGAGAGGAACAGGGGAGGAGAGTATGAGAGGAGAGGAACAGGGGAGGAGAGTATGAGAGGAGGGGAGGAAGAAAGGAACAGGGGAGGAGAGTATGAGAGGGGAGGAGAGAATGAGAGGAGGAGGAGAGGAACAGGGGAGGAGAGAATGAGAGGAGGGAGGAGTGTATGAGAGGAGGGGAGGAGGAGAGGAACAGGGGAGGAGAGTATGAGAGGAGGGGAGGAGTGTATGAGAGGAGGGGAGGAGGAGAGGAATAGGGGAGGAGAGTATGAGAGGAGGGGAGGAGGAGAGGAAGAAAGGAACAGGGGAGGAGTGTATGAGAGGGGAGGAGAGAATGAGAGGAGGAGGAGAGGAACAGGGGAGGAGAGAATGAGAGGAGGGGAGGAGAGAATGAGAGGAGGAGGAGAGGAACAGGGGAGGAGAGAATGAGAGGAGGGGAGGAGAGAATGAGAGGAGGGGAGGAAGAAAGGAACAGGGGAGGAGTGTATGAGAGGGGAGGAGAGAATGAGAGGAGGAGGAGAGAATGAGAGGAGGGGAGGAGAGAATGAGAGGAGGGGAGGAGAGAATGAGAGGAGGGGAGGAGTGTATGAGAGGAGGGGAGGAGTGTATGAGAGGAGGGGAGGAGTGTATGAGAGGAGGGGAGGAGTGTATGAGAGGAGGGGAGGAGGAGAGGAACAGGGGAGGAGAGTATGAGAGGAGAGGAACAGGGGAAGAGAGTATGAGAGGAGGGGAGGACTGTATGAGAGGAGGGGAGGAGGAGAGGAACAGGGGAGGAGAGTATGAGAGGAGGGGAGGAGTGTATGAGAGGAGGGGAGGAGGAGAGGAACAGGGGAGGAGAGTATGAGAGGAGGGGAGGAGAGTATGAGAGGAGGGGAGGAGAGTATGAGAGGAGGGGAGGAGGAGAGGAACAGGGGAGGAGTGTATGAGAGGAGGGGAGGAGGAGAGGAACAGGGGAGGAGAGGAACGGAACGGAGACTTAAACAGTGGCTCTGTCATCTGACACATAGATGGTGCCAAAGCCAGTGTCATAAAGGATTAGGTCACTGTATTCGGTCACTGCGACAACTGTATTAGAATAGATAAACAATGGAGAAAAGTGAAGAAGAGGAAGAGAGGAGACATGGCAAGTGTCTGGAGACAATGAAACCAAGTTATGATACATTTAGAAACTAAAGGAGAACTTTTTAAGAGAAAGTTGTTCCATGTAGTGAATCTGTTATTCAATGCATTTGTATGGGCTAATGGCAATAAGGCCCTCCAACATTTTGTTTATGAATAAATATACACAGTACCAGTCAAAAGTTTGAACACACCTACTCATTAAAGGGTTTTCCTTAATTTGTACTATTTTCCACATTGTAGAATAATAGTGAAGACATCAAAACTATGAATTAACACATATAGAATCACGTAGTAATTAAAAAAAGTGTTAAATCAATATATATTTTATATTTGAGATTCTTCAAAGTAGCCACCCATTGCCTTGACAGCTTTGCACACTCTTGGCATTCTCTCAACCAGCTTCATGAGGTATTCACCTGGAATGCATTTCAATTAACAGGTGTGCCTTGTTAAAAGTTAATTTGTGGAATTTCTTTCCTTCTTAATACATTTGAGCCAATCAGTTGTGTTCTGACAAGGTAGGGGGGTATACAAAAGATAGGCCTATTTGGTAAAAAACCAAGTCCATATTATGGCAAGAACAGCTCAAATAAGCAAAGAGGTCAGTCAATGTGGAAAATGTCTTGAACTTTAAAAGTTTCTTCAAGTGCAGTCGCAAAAACCATCAAGCACTATGATGAAACTGGCTCTCATGAGAACCACCACAGGAAAGGAAGACACAGAGTTACCTCTGATGCAGAGGATAAATTCATTAGTTACCAGCCTCAGAAATTGCAAGGGTTTTTCTTTATTTTTACTATTTTCTACATTGTAGAATAATAGTGAAGACATCAACTATGAAATAACACATATGGAATCATGCAGTAACAAAAAAAAGTTAAACAAATCTAAATATATTTTATAGAAACACAAGCAATGGACATTAGACCAGTGGAAATTTGTCCTTTGGTCTGATGAGTCCAGATTTTTGGTTCCAACCGCCGTGTCTTTGTGAGACGCAGAGTAGGTGAATAGATGATCTCCGCATGTGTGGATCCCACCGTGAAGCATGGAGGAGTAGGTTTGATGGTGTTGGGGTGCTTTGCTGGTGACACGGTCTGTGATTTATTTAGAATTCAAGGCATACTTAACCAGCATGGCTACCACAGCATTCTGCAGTGATACACCATCCCATCTGGTTTGCACTTAGTGGGACTATCATTTGTTTTTCAACTGGACAATGACCCAAAACACACCTCCAGGCTGTATAAGAGCTATTTGACCAAAAAGGAGAGTGATGGAGTGCTGCATCAGATGACCTGGCCTCCACAATCACCCGACCTCAACCCAATTGAGATTGTTTGGGATGAGAAAATAGCAAAAAAATATTTAAAAAATTAAAACGAGTAGGTGTGTCCAAACTTTTGACTGGTACTGTATATATGTATATATTTTTTAATAGACTTCAAGGGGTCTTAAAATTCAAATTCAAATAGCTAAATGATCCTTGCTATGACATTCTTCTAACAAGTAGAGGAAGACCAGAATAGAGAAGGAGAGGAGAAGAGAAGGGAGGTCAAGAGGACATGAAAGGAGGAGAGAACATTGATCCCATGAGGGTCCTCTCCAACATGGTTAACTAGAGTGACATTCTGTGGGGGGAAAAAAGAACACAATATAGGATATTGACTGACCTCCTGGTTCATCCACGTGCATGAACACCATGTCGTCATTGGCTGACAAGATAGAATAGAACTCCTCGTGGCCAACCGGAGGCAGCTGAGCCATGTTCCACTCCTCCCCCTGGTTAGTCGACACATGGATCATCCTCAGAGTGCCCTGGAGGAGGGAGGCAGAGAGAGAGAGAGAGAGAGAGAGACAGAGAGAGAGAGAGAGACAGAGGCAGAGACAGAGAGAGACAGAGAGAGACAGAGAGAGACAGAGAGAGACAGAGAGAGACAGAGAGAGACAGAGAGAGAGAGAGAGAGAAAGAGAAAGAGAGAAAGAGGGAGAACGAGAGAGAACGAGAGAGAACGAGACAGAGAGACAGAGAGACAGAGAGACAGAGAGACAGAGAGACAGAGAGACAGAGAGACAGAGAGACAGAGAGACAGAGAGACAGAGAGACAGAGAGACAGAGACAGACAGAGAGATGCAAAGATAGAGTGCGAGGGAATGAGAAAGAAAGTGAGATGGTATCAGCTAGGCCTTAGGCTTAAAGAACAAGCACACATACAAAACGTGTGCAAACTAACACACGCACACACAAATAAACAAGTACACCACACACACTCATACTTACAGTTCCAGTCATAACAGAAGCAAACAGGAACTTTCCGCCCAGGCCGAAGGAGAAGATTTTAATGGCAACAGTCTTGATGGTCTTCCCGTAGTCAGCCGTCTTTCTCAAGTCCAGCATCCCCCTTTCATCTGAGAGAGGGATAAAGAGAGAGAGAGACAAAGAGGAAGAGACAACGAAAGAGAGAGAGGGATTGATGGAAAGAGAGGTGATTGATCGAAAGAGAGAGAGAAAGATTGATGGAAACAGATAGAGGTATTGAGAGAGAGATGGAAACAGAGAGGTATTGAGAGAGAGATGGAAACAGAGAGAGGGATTGAGAGAGAGAGCGAGGGAGGAGAGAGGAGGGATTGAGAGAGAGAGAGATTGATAGAGAAAGATGTTTACTTTTATCTATTCTTACAGTTAGAAACTGTATCAAGTCATTTACCTCGGCATCCATGTCAACTATTTATGTCAGTCTGTCATGAGAGACTATGAAATCATTTTCAAGTTTATTAGCTATTTGAATGGATGTTAGTGTCACTCACTGCAGGATCCATTGAGGTTGGTGGTAAAGAATATGTTACTGTCCATCCCCCTGGAAACAGAAGACAAGCTGTCACCCACACATTACAGTACAGAATATAGCCTTTATAAACATTTACAAGCTGTCACCTCACATTACAGTACAGAATATAGCCTTTAAACATTTACAAGCGGTCACCCACACATTACTGTACAGAATATAGCCTTTATAAACATTTACAAGCCGTCACCCACACATTACTGTACAGAATATAGCCTTTGGAAACATTTACCAAATAGCCAAACATGTTTTGTTGTAAGTACAGCACTATGGTCACTGTTTTCAAACTATAGTGGAATGAAATATGACCTTGTTGAGGATATACTTTGGGACACACTGGTAACAGTTGAAAATACACTGCTCCTGCTGTACTAAAAAAGACCCCAGTGACGTGTTTCATCATCTTAGCGCTAATTGTCATGGTGCCACATGCCCATGGTTAGTTTACCACACGTCCCGTCCCGCAGACTGTTAGAGCCGTGCCCTTCGCAAATAGGTGCTTTGCTCCAACGGTTCCATTGTGTCGAGCTTCAGAATCTCGTCATGTCCTAGTTAGTTGAGCTTGACCTATATTCCTATCAAGGTTAGGTTTCAAGGGACTGGGAAGAGAGGCTGGGTGGCGTGATGTCGCTGTATGTGTGTGGCTGCCTGCGCGTGCGCGTGCGCGTGTGTGTGTGTGTGTGTGTGTGTGTGTGTGTGTGTGTGGGGGGGGGGGGGGGGGGGGGGGGGGGACACTCAACACTATTGGTGCTGCAGCATTATAAAGTGAACCAGCGAAGGTAAACAAACACTCAGAGCTAGTACCGACGCTCTTTCATCACAACAGCTAGTACCGACGCTCTTTCATCACAACAGCTAGTACCGACGCTCTTTCATCACAACAGCTAGTACCGACGCCCTTTCATCACAACAGCTAGTACCGACGCCCTTTCATCACAACAGCTAGTACCGACGCCCTTTCATCACAACAGCTAGTACCGACGCCCTTTCATCACAACAGCTAGTACCGACGCCCTTTCATCACAACAGCTAGTACCGACGCTCTTTCATCACACGCGCCGCGCCCCCACAGCTAGTACCGACGCTCTTTCATCACAGCTAGTACCGACGCTCTTTCATCACAGCTAGTACCGACGCTCTTTCATCACAGCTAGTACTGACTTGGCCCATAGAACACCTAGTCAAACACTAACTAACAAAGGGCTTGGCCCAGAGAACACCTAGTCAAACATTAAACTAAAATAACTGCAATTCCAGTTTCCTGCCTGCTTTTTCTGTTTGCATAGTGCCCTGACAACATTGGGGGAAGTATTGGATGTTTATTCTACATACTCAGAGGTGAAAGTAGATGTCATTTCTTTCTGGTACGGGACAAATCTATGTGTGTATGAGCTCTCTTTTGGCCTAGTCTGTGGACTGGGCCTAGTCTGTGGACTGGGCCTAGTCTGTGGACTGGGCCTAGTCTGTGGACTGGGCCTAGTCGTGAAGATTTGTCATTTAACGTTTAAACTGTATTACCTTTTATTGTGGCATAAACACAACCGGTCCACGTGTCTCGGTGTCGGCCACTCATCTCTGCCTTGACAAAATGTCAGTGTTCTCATCTAAACACGTCACATTTTGGAGCGTAGGCTATACCACACGTTTTCAAGTCCATTCGCTCATTGTTCATGCCTCTGAGATGCAGTAACGATATAGAGTAACGATATAGAGTAACGATATAGAGTAATAATAAATAATTGTGTAAAAGCCAACAGTTTTCTTGACATTGTGTTGTAGTTATTGTGATCAGCTCATGTTTCACCTGTGTAGCGTACCCCACTATCTCTTTTCCTGGGACGCCGTACCGGACCGTAACACCTTACTTTGACCCTTGAACTAAATCTAAATCGGCTAGCTGCCAGAGGGAGAAGAGGTCAAGCAAATAGAATTCCACCAAATCAACCTCAGGGACTCTGAGCTGCAGTTAGAGAGGGAATGAACATTCACTACAGTCTACATAACAATAGTGGTCATTAATAGAAATCAAAACAGACCATGAACAATGGTATAACTGGCTGCTAATAGATCATATATATAAATATAACTCTTGCCCTGTGGCAGCCATGTAAGGATGGGTTCTTCTGCTAACTCTATTCTATAATAATATTTACCTAAGTTGTCCCTTACCATTTGGCCAGACACACCATGTCGTGGATCTTCCTCCAGTTCTCTCCAAAGTCCTCAGACAGCCAGAGTTCATTCTGTAAAAAGGGTTAAACGGTTAACAAGGGTATTTAAAATATATAGGTCGAATGAATTGTCCGTAGAGTTCCGAGACAGGACTGTGTCGAGGCACAGATCTGGGGAGGGTACCAAAACATTTCTGCAGCATTGAAGGTCCCCAAGAACACAGTGACCTCCATCATTCTTAAATGGAAAAAGTTTGGAACCACCAAGACTCTTCCTAGAGCTGGCCGTCTGGCCAAACTGAACAATAGGGGGAGAAGGGGCTCCCGAGTGGCGCAGCGTTCTAAGGCACTGCATCTCAGTGCAAGAGGCATCACTACAGTCCCTGGTTCAAATCCAGGCTGCATCACATCCGGCCGTAATTGGGAGTCCCATAGGGAGGCGCACGATTGGCCCAGTGTCGTCCGGGTTTGGCCGGGGTAGGCCATCATTGTAAATAAGAATTTGTTCTTAACTGACTTGCCTAGTTAAATTACGGTTGCATTTTTTTATTATTTATTTTTAAATAGGGCCTTGGTCAGGGAGGTGACCAAGAACCCGATGGTCACTCTGACAGAGCTCCAGAGTTCCTCTGTGGAGATGGGAGAATCTTCCTGAAGGACAACCATTTCTGCAGCACTCCACCAATCAGGCCTTTATGGTAGAGTGGCCAGACGGAAGCCACTCCTCAGTAAAAGGCACATGATAGTCGGCTTGAAGTTTGCCAGAAGGCATCTAAAGGACTCTCAGACCATGAGAAACAAGATTCTCTGATCTGATGAAACCAAGATTGAACTCTTTGGCCTGAATGCCAAGCGTCATGTCTAGAGGAAACCTGGCACCATCCCTATGGTGGTGGCAGACTCATGCTGTGGGGATGTTTCTCAGCAGCAGGGACTGGGAGACTAGTCAGGATCGAGGCAAAGATGAACAGAGCAAAGTATAGAGAGATTCTTTATGAAAACCTGCTCCAGAGCGCTCAGGACCTCAAACGGATTAAATTGAAGACAGACGGAAGCTCTGAACACCTGTGTGGAATGGAAGAAGGCCGGCAGAAATGTGATGTCACTGAAAAAAATACTGTCTTCTGCAACTGTGATAAAGCAGGTTAAAACAGTGGATATTTTGCATTTTTCAAATTATTTTGATGTGATATGAAAGTAAAGGGCTTTATGTTTCCAGAATCGTATCACAATTGAGAATCGATTCACGTTTAGACGTTTAGTATTTAGCTGTTTTGGCTGCCAGAGCCAGGTTACCTCTGAACCATATTTCACTACTGAATAATGTAACCAAACCATATTACACTCTTGAATAATGCAACAATTCACAAGTATGTGCAGACAATTAAAGGGTTTATTTTCTTGTCCGCACACATTAAATTAGCTGACAATAAAAATGTATATATATTTTTTTAATTCTTATAACAATTTGCTGACAATACACAGCTAACTCCTGCTAGATAGCTACAGTGCCTTCAGAAAGTATTCATACCCCTTGCCTTATTCCACATGGATTAAATTGAGATGATATATTAATAATATATATTATTATTATATATTTTTTGGGGGGGGTTGGGGGCCCCCAGAGCAAGGCGGGGGGGCCCACGGGCTTGGATTGTTAAATAGTTTGTGCTTACTGGCTCGTGGCTACTGTGATATTTACGGTAAATTTGAGCTGCGACCCAAGAATGTCACGTTTCCAGGCAAAACAAAAGGGTAAGGCAAGGATGTAATATGAATTGGCCACTCCTCAGACTCTCCTTTATCTCTTGTAGTGGGAATAAGGCCTTAGATAAAGAAGGTCTGAATGGCTCTTGTCAATCCTGAGTGCTACATCACGTGAGGCTGGCCAGACGACAGGTGTGTAAAAGTACTGATAACTTGTGTGTGCTGATGGGTCTGGGTATTAGGAGAAGTAAGAATATTTTCTATTACTCCTCAGCTTCCATACGCAAGCAAGCAAGCACACACACACACACCCTGACCCCCCACTCACAGTGTTGCTGATGACCAGGAGAACGTTGGCGTCTCTGGGGTTGTATGTGATCTGCATCAGGGGGTTGAAGGGAAGATCCTGCTGCTCAAAGCTGTTCCCAAAGTCTCTGGAGATAAAGATACGAGAGCCCAGGCTGCCAGACACATCACCTGTCAGGATCACCTGGGAGGAGCAGGACAAGCAAACCAAATTAACTCCTAGAACTATTAGGAAAATTGAACAGCCTTTTGCTACATATGGAGACATCCCATATTATAAGCTAAGAAAAGTAACTAAGCTTTTCAGTAAAAGTGTTGCCATTATTTTCAGAAAAACGTTTCTTATAGGACATGCCATGAACACGTAAGCTAGTTCACAGGTTTTAAAACACAAAACTCGTCTTACCTTCCCAGAGTTCTCCGGTCCGATGGCGATGCCAAACTCTGTCCGGATGAAAGTGTTGTTGATGAGGTTTGTGACATCCTGGAACGACTTCCCATAGTTCTCACTGAGGAGGCAGAGAAGGAGGTGAGGCGGTCAAATAGGACACTTTCTTGTTCAAATACACACACTTTTAATATTTAACCAGTTGTCAGCTCAAATAATAGCTGTATTCTTACACGAACATTTTTCCGACATAACTGGTGGTGAATCGCAACATGAAAAACCCTTACCTTCGATAGAGTTTAGACTGACCGAATCTCAACATGAAGAACGGCACCTGGAATGTTGTCAGAGCCAGGATGACCTGTCGAGAACAAGTCCAGCTTAAGGACTAGTATAAAAACTGTGTGGTTCAAGCCCTGAATGCTGATTGGCTGAAAGCCGTAGTACGTGAGACCGTATTCCAAGGTTATGACAAAACATGTATTTCTACTACTCTAATTACGTTGGTAACCAGTTTATAATAGCAACAAGGTAACTCGGGGGATGGTGGTCTATGGTCAATATACCACAGCAAAGAGCTGTATTGGCCATATATAACTCCCCCGAGTTACCTTGTTGCTATTATAAACATACATATATACATACATACATATATATACACACACACACACACACACACACACACACACACACACACACACACACACACACACACACACACACACACACACACACACATCACCACACACCTCTTGGGCCATACTGCTTAAGTAAAGAACACCTGTATTCCATCAATGAGTTTGAGACCCTGGTTTGACGTAATGATCATTTAAAATCAGCACATAATTAGGACAGGACATGGTAAAACTCACCCCGGTGGCGTCTCCAACCCAGGCCAGTGACACGGACCCACTCAGGTCATTGAAGGAATACTGAGAAGAACAAAAAGTGAGATAGTCAGAATATTTGCATTCTGTTTATTGATGACAGACTGATATGCATCACATACATACAGTTGAAGTCGGAAGTTTACATACACCTTAGCCAAATACATTTAAAACTCAGTTTTTTCACAATTCCTGACATTTAATCCAAGTAAAAATTCCCTGTCTTAGGTCAGTTAGGATCACCACTTTATTTTAAGAATGTGAAATGTCTGAAAAATAGTAGAGATTTATTTCAGCTTTTATTTCTTTCGTCACATTCCCAGTGGGTCAGAAGTTTCCATACACTCAATTAGTATTTGGTAGCATTGCCTTTAAATTGTTTAACTTGGGTCAAATGTTTCATGTAGCCTTTCACAAGCTTCCCACAACAAGTTGGGTGAATTTTGGCCCGTTCCTCCTGACAGAGCTGGTGTAACTGGGTCAGGTTTGTAGGCCTCCTTGCTCGCACACACTTTTTCAGTTCTGCCCACAAATGTTCTATACGATTGAGGTCAGGGATTGTGATGGCCTCTCCAATACCTTGACTTTGTTGTCCTTAAGCCATTTTGCCACAACTTTGGAAGTATGCTTGGGGTCATTATCCACTTGGAAGACCCATTTCCGACCAAGCTTTAACTTCCTGACTGATGTCTTGAAATGTTGCTTCAATTTATCCACATAATTTTCCTTCCTCATGATACCATCTATTTTGTGATACCATCTAAGTGCACCAGTCCCTCCTGCAGCAAAGCACCCCCACAACAGGATGTTGCCATTCCAGCGCTTCACGGTTGGGATGGTGTTCTTTGGCTTGCAAGCCTCCCCCTTTTTCCTCCAAACATAACAATGGTCATAATGGCCAAACAGTTCTAATTTTGTTTCATCAGACCAGAGAACATTTCTCCAAAAAGTACGATCTTTGTGCAGTTGCAAACCGTAGTCTGGATTTTTTTTATGGCTAGTTTTGGAGCAGTGGCTTCTTCCTTGCTGAGCAGCCATTCAGGTTATGTCGATATAGGACTCGTCTAACTGTGGACATAGATATTTTTGTACCATTTTCCTCCAGCATCTTCACAAGGTCCTTTGCTGTTGTTCTGGGATTGATTTGCACTTTTTCGCACCAAAGTACGTTCATCTCTAGGAGACAGAACACGTCTCCTTCCTGAGCGTTATGAAGGCTGCGTGATCCCATGGTGTTTATACTTGCGTACTATTGTTTGTACAGATGAATGTGGTACCTTCAGGCGTTTGGAAATTGCTCCCAAGGATGAATCAGACTTGTGGAGGTCTACCATTCAAGCAAATGGGCACTGAGTTTGAAGGTAGGCCTTGAAATACATCCACAGGTACACCTCCAATTGACTCAAATGATGTCAATTAGCCTATCAGAAGCTTCTAAAGCCATGACATCATTTTCTGGAATTTTCGAAGCTGTTTAAAAGGCACAGTCAACTTAGTGTATGTAAACTTCTGACACACTGGAATTGTGATACAGTGAATTATAAGTGAAATAATCTGTCTGTAAACAATTGTTGGACAAATGACTTGTGTCATGCACAAAGTAGATGTCCTAACCGACTTTCCAGAAATTTCTTGTTAACAAACTAGAGTTTTGGCGTGGTTGAAAAATGAGTTTTAATGACTCCAACCTAAGTGTATGTAAACTTCTGACTTCAACTGTAACTAAAAAGGAAGAAATCCATCACATTAGTCATGGGGTGTGTAATAAAACAGGAGCGGTTTTTAGGCATATGTGATCTTGAAAATTAACTGCAGAAGATCTAATAACGTAATAAGGATATACACCACATTACCAAAATATCTTGTTCTGACTGGAATATACACCACATGACCAAAATATCTTGTTCTGACTGGCAGCACGTTGTCTAACTGGAATTTACACTACATGACCAAAAGTATGTGGACACCTTCTCGTCAAACATCTCATTCCAAAATCATGGGCATTAATATGGAGTTGATCCCCCCCTTTGCTGCCATAACAGCCTCTACTCTTCTGGGAAAGCTTTCCACTTGATGTTGGAACATTGCTGAGGGGATTTGCTTCCGTTCAGCTGGAAGATCATTAGTGAGGTCGGGCACTGATGTTGGACGATTAGGCCTGGCAGTCGGCGTTCCAATTTATCCCAAAGGTGTTCGATGGGGTTGAGGGCAGGGCTCTGTGCAGGCCAGTCAAGTGCTTCCACACCGATCTCAACAATACATTTCTGTATGGACCTCGCTTTGTGCACAGGGGCATTGTCATGCTGAAACAGTTGCCACAAGTTGGAAGCACAGAATCATGTAGAATATCATTGTATGCCGTAGCGTTAAGATTTCCCTTCACTGGAACTAAGGGGCCCGAACCATGAAAAACAGCACCAGACCATTATTCCTCCTCCACCAAACTTTACAGTTGGCACTATTCATTCGGGCAGGTAGCGTTCTCCTGGCATCCACCAAACACAGATTTGTCTGTCGGACTGCCAGATAGTGAAGCGTGATTCATCACTCCAGAGAACGCATTTCCACTGCTCCAGAGTCCAATGGCGGCGAGCTTTACACCACTCCAGTCGACACTTGGCATTGCGCATGGTGATCTTAGGCTTGTGTGCGGCTGCTCGGCCATGGAAATCCATTTCATGAAGCTCCTGACGAACAGTTCTTGTGCTGACTTTTACTTCCAGAGGCAGTTTGGAACTCGGTTGTGAGTGTTGCAACCAAGGATCCATTTTTACGTGTTACGTGCTTCAGCAGTTCTGTGAGCTTGTGTGGCCTACCACTTAGCGGCTGAGCCATTGTTGCTCCTAGACGTTTCCACTTCACAAAAACAGCACTTAGAGCTAACCGGGGCAGTTCTAGCAGGGCAGAAATTTGACGAAAAAGGTGGCATCTTTTGACAGTGCCACGTCTAAAGTCACTGAGCTCTTCAGTGAGGCCATTGTAATGCCAATGTTTGTCTCTGGAGATTGCATGGTGGTGTGCTCGATTTTATCCACCTGTCAGCAACGGGTGTGGCTGCAACGGGTGTGGCTGAAATAGCCGAATCCACTAATTTGAAGGGGTGTCCACATACTTTTGTATATATACACTGGATATCATATGGTGAATGCACCAATTTGTAAGTCGCTCTGGATAAGAGCGTCTGCTAAATGACGTAAATGTAAATACACACACACCAGTTATATGCCTAATCAAAATTGTATAAAGTGCCCAAATAGCTATGTAATATAAGTATTATGCATGTTTGCGTGCGTGCACAAGTGAGCCTAATGCCCTTTCCCTCCTTACTGCTGTACCATGCGTCTGCCTCTCACTCTCCAGACACCCAAGTGTTACAAAGCATCACATGTAGACACTAGAGTGTTACAAAGCCAAGCACCGCTAATCCTTAGCGTGCAGAACCAGACCAGTAGGCCTTGGACCAAATGTCCTCACAGTAGGAGGCTGCACTATAGTACAACTAGTCCCAACTGTCAATCAACTGCCAAATCCTCTTTAGAAGAAGAGTCAAACATACACGTACTTAACCCAAATTACAAAAATGACATGTTTCCCTTATGACAGCAATCCATGCTTTGGTTTAGTTTACCTGGCACTGTATCTACATGCTTATGGTTTTAGCAGTTGTGGCAAACATCCAATCAAATCCTGGCTGGTACCGATATTAGCATTTTTGTCCAAATCCTCCAAAAGGATCTAAAATTGATTGTGAAACTCAACAAAGTCACTTATAGATGATTTGAAAATGATGCGCGGGAAAAAAATGCTAATATGACTTGAAATAGGATTTGTGCCACAACTGCTAAAACGTTAGCATGTGGAAACCAGTGCCAGGGAAATTAAACCAAAAACATGGATTTCTGACCGGAGCTGTTGGTTCTGCTAGCTAGCTAGAATAAGATACTTAAACTCTTAATCTCATCAAGCGGTTACTGTACTCTACTCTTTCACTATGTGGACATTCATAGGATTAGGCCCACGCCACATCCGGTCAGCACTATCTACAAACCAGACCTGGGTTCCAATCCTATTTGAAATCATTTCAAATACTTCATCTGTACTTGATTGAGATTGCCTGCTGCAATGGAACCAATTGGCCCGGTCCCAAAAGTGCGCCTGGCACTCCAGGCAAACTCTCAAAGTATTTAATAGATTTTAAATATTTCAAATAGTATGTAAACCCAGGTCTGCTATAAACTGCAGTGGGAACTATGCTGTACGGTACCCAAACAGGAGTATGTTGGACCTATGGAGGACATTTAGGTTGAGCCTCTTGGAATTCTGCCTTCAGTCTTTAGGGTTCTTCCAAAATAGGACCCTATTCACTATAAAGTTCACTACTTTTGACCAGGGCTCATAGGAGAAGGTGTGGCATTTGGGACACACATTTAGTCTCTAGATTACCCATAATCCTGCCTTTGGCTTCAAGGTCTGGCTGGGACAGAGAAACTATGCAAAGTATATCGCTTTAGAATGGCTGGACGAATGGCGTTAGTTTCAGATCTATGTCAATCATTATCAGTGCATGACTCTAAGAAGATCTGTGACAACATGATACTGTATGTACTGGAATTAATCAATTTATTGTGTTTTGGGAAACCCATAATTACTAAGTGGTCATTATTTGTCCTATTCACGGTTGGTTCAGAGATCTACAAGTTGTTTCCAAGGACTGACTATAAAGCTGATTGTTCATTGTCAGAGGTTAACTAGGGTGCAGGAGGTGGTGTCCCTACTCTTTCCCCTCAGGGCCTGGTGCTTCATCAGAGGTTAACTAGGGTGCAGGAGGTGGTGTCCCTACTCTTTCCCCTCAGGGCCTGGTGCTTCATCAGAGGTTTAACTAGGGTAGAGGAGGTGGTGTCCCTACTCTTTCCCCTCAGGGCCTGATGCTTCAGAGGTTAACTAAGGTAGAGGAGGTGGTGTCCCTACTCTTTCCCCTCAGGGCCTGATGCTTCATCAGAGGTTAACTAAGGTAGAGGAGGTGGTGTCCCTACTCTTTCCCCTCAGGGCCTGGTGCTTCATCAGAGGTTAACTAAGGTAGAGGAGGTGGTGTCCCTACTCTTTCCCCTCAGGGCCTGATGTTACCACTTCTGAATCATGTCAAGCTTCCTTATGTGTGATGTAGCCAACGTGCAATAACACATTCATACGTAGGAGGAAGGTATTATTTAGAAGAAAGTGCATCATATAAGTTCCTACTAAAATGTTTATACTAAATGCAATTTGTTGTTACTTGCTAGAAGGTAATGAAAGACGGCGGTAAGGACAATCAAGAACAGGACATACACACATTCTTATCAGGAACTACCAACTAAATCAACGAGGTGTCTGTGGGTAAGATGTTTGTTATCCGAATAGACCACAGATGTATTGGGTAAGATGTTAAAATCGGTTTACTCTATCCTGTGTTAACACAGCCAGATAAGAATATAGCCCTGTTTCAAGGACATCTGGTGATCTGAAATTAGACTGCGCTTTAAGGAAGAGCTAGCTACAGGGTGTTTGAGGACAACATCATTAAGAAAGGCAGTCAGCAGCATGTTCATGATATACAGTGCATTTGGAAAGTATTCAGACCCCTTGACTTTCCCCACAGTTTGTTAGGTTACAGCCTGATTCTAAAATGTATTACAATTGTATTTTTCCCCTCATCAATCTACACACAATACCCCATAATGACAAAGCAAAAACTGGCTTTTAGACATTTGAAAACTGAAGTATCACATTTACATAAGTATTCAGACCGTTTACTCAGTACTTTGTTGAAGCACCTAAGACATTGAGTCTTCTTGGGAATGACGTTACAAGCTTGGCACACCTGTATTTGGGAAGTGTCTCCCATTCTTCTCTGCAGATCCTCTCAAACTCTGTCAGCTTGGATGGGGAGCGTTGCTGCACAGCTATTTTTCAGGTTTCTCCAGAGATGGTCGATTGGGTTCAAGTCCGGGCTCTGGCTGGGCCACTGAAGGACATTCAGAGGCTTGTCCCGAAGCCACTCCTAAGTTGTCTTGGCTGTGTGCTTAGGGTCGTTGTCCTGTTGGAAGGTGAACCTTCGCCCCAGTCTGAGGTCCTAAGCGCTCTGGAGCAGGTTTTCGTCAAGGATCTCTCTGTACTTGGTTTAGTTTAGCTTTGCCTTCATCGTGACTAGTCTCCCAGTCCCTGCCGCTGAAAAATATCCCCACAGCATGATGCTGCCACCACCATGCTTCACCATAGGGATGGTGCCAGGTTTCCTCCAGATGTGATGCTTGGCATTCAGGTCAAAGAGTTCAATCTTGCTGTCATCAGACCAGAGAATCTTGTTTCTCATGGTCTGAGAGTCTTTAGGTGCCTTTTGGCAAACTCTAAGTGGGCTGTCATGTGCCTTTTACTGAGTGGCTTCTGTCTGGCCACTCTATCATAAAGGCCTGATTGGTGGAGTGCTACAGAGATGGTTGTCCTTCTGGAATGTTCTCCCATCTCCACAGAGGAACTCTAGAGCTTTGTCAAGAGTGACCATCGGATCCTTCTCCCCCGGTGGCTCAGTTTGGCCCGGCGGCCAGCTCTAGGAAGAGTCTTGGTGGTTCCAAACTTCTTCCACATTTTTTGGTACCCTTCCCCAGATCTGTGCCTTTCCAAATCATGTCCAATCAATTGAATTTACCACAGATGGACTCCAATCAAGTTGTAGAAACATCTCAAGGATGATCAATGAATAGTCAAAAACCTATGAATATGGGCCTACTCCCAATTCTCATCAGTTCTGCCAAGTAGCCTAGTGTAAATGTCAGATGTGCTTTCAGAAGCAGAAACAGTTGCTTGGGAACATATATAACAACTACACACACCCTTTCCCTATATGCCTAGCATGAAAAACATGTTTGCCTATTTTACCATCCAGACACACTGAGCCAGAACATGAAAACAAGGTAGCCTGAACTACAATATGAACTACAGGTTTTGCATGTGTGAATTTGATAACCAAAATGCCTAACAACTAAACTTACACCTGGTGATACCAGTACTTTCTTGAAAATACCCTCCATAGACTACACAGGATCTGAAATACCCTCCATAGACTACACAGGGTATTTTACTATCTATTCTAGAGTTAGGCAGAAAATGAAAACAAGCTAGCAGGCCATATCACTTATAGTATTATGTACACCACCATCATTCCATGAATTACCTAACTATCAAATGTACACTAGGTTACAACTATTGTCTATAGCTTTACATAGATAAAGAATATCTCCTTATTGAAAAATAATGTCAATTTAAGCAATGTGGAAAAACAAGGTAGCTAAGCCAGGCCTAGTATGAAGTACAGCAGCATCATTCCTATGGGGAAATATAGGTCAGACTCATAACCATTAGAGAGGGAACAGTTGAGAGACAGGACTAACTGGAGACGCATAGTAGTATATTGTAGCGACCCAATTGTTCCTTTATGATTTAGTCAGGTCATTACAATATGTTTACACTAGACTAGAGAATGTCCTCCATCCAGTACTGCACTGGGCGGGATAAAACATGTAAATGAATTGCTCTTTGTATTTCACTACTGTATTAGAGCTGTATAGCAGAAAACAAACTGTATGCTAAACTTACATAAGATTAAACGTGACATGATTTACAGGTACCCTTAAACAATTAGCTACAGAGATGCTAAATTGAAGATTATAACCCACAGTCCTGCACTGTACGGAGTTGAAGTCATCTTTAACTCCAGTAGCCTACTTGTGTCAATCATGTACTGTTGGAAAAAGATCCGCAAGTAAATAAATATTGCAGTCAGAGTGCAGTATAACAGCAGTATGCAGCAAATGCGTCCAAAATACAACATTCGATAAAGTTTCAAAACGGCAATATTTTTTTGTTGTTGTAAGGGCTGGCTTGACGATAGTTTAGTGAATCAAACATGAAAACATTGATTTCGTTCAAGAAGTGTTGAAAACAACTGGAGAATAGATGATATTTGGTTAGTTGCACTGTTAAAACCCACGTCATTTGAGAAGAGAGTAGTCATGTTCTTATGAGGATAATTATTGTCGAGGTAAAGTGTCACCTGCAGAGCATTAACCTATTATATCGGTGAAGTGTAACCTAACCGGATCTGCGGGGTTAACTTACGGTTTGGGTGTTGTTAGTCAACTCGGTGTCGAATCCCTGGAGACGGTTACAGTCTCCTTGATCCGCACTTCTTCTGCTCCTAATGTGGTCGGATGATTCAGAATCTAAATCTGGTGATCTCTTTTCGATATTCAAACTGGGATCTTTCACAAATTCATACTGACCGCTGTTATATAGTCCTTCTTTAAAATCATAAGATAACGTTAAATGGTGGAATATTAAAAAAAGAACACAGTGCGCCAGAACTCCCATTTTCACTGTTGGCCAAAAACACGACTATTATTATACGCTATATATTTGTTATTCTAGTAATCCTGACTATAAATTGTGGGTCGCTCCGGTTCGGAACACGGCCGCCGATGACATCAACACAAACAGTAGTCCTGACAGCGAGTGGTAGCCTACTTCGGGCTTTGTATGCTCTGCATGGGTCATAGACTCCTATTTGAGGCGGTGCGCTCCAGTCTCCAGAGCGCTTAGTTTTACGTCCTGATGCGCGGAAAAAAAGGTCGGAAGTCCCCAGCTAAAAACAAATCAGACGCACTAATTTTCCGAGATGCATTAGGTCCAATTGTCCACCGTGCAACTCCTTGTCCAAAAATTATACAATGTAACGGTGCATGAAATTGTGTCTATGGGATGGATATTACACACCTTTGCAGATAGCCCGCTGTGATTGGATTTTTACTGTGTTTGACACTGAAAGTGAGTCTTCTGATTGGTTAAGACCCCATTCGTACATCCTATCACACAATTTGCTGATAGCTGGCAAAGCCTTGTCAAGCTTGGTTGAGGGCACTACAACTATTCTATAGAGACAAAGATAAAGGATATACCGATAGAAAGCAATAATAATGGCGTCTTTTTATAGGCACTAACTTCACCATGGTTCGTTAGACAAAGCCTATGGGGAATTTTTTGTAAAAATAATGTATTTCACCATTATTTAACCAGGTAGGCAAGTTGAGAACAAGTTCTCATTTAGAATTGCGACCTGGCCAAGATAAAGCAAAGCAGTTCGACAAAAACAACACAGAGTTACAAATGAAATGAATGGAGTTTTCATAGGGTTTTGGATAAACGCCAAAAATACGGTCATGTTATCTGACTAATATCTCATAGAACAAAACATATAAGAGCTGTGTTAACCTCAGACCTTATTATCGTGGTCTATCCAAAAACCATTTTCTTTCCCCTTTCATTTTCCACATGACTAAACGAACCAGGGGTAACTAATTTCCGGTTTTAAGGACTACTCGCCAGCTTGTTGGCCTGTCACCAGTTGGCACAGCCACAAAGTCATAAACATAAACAATGATTAATACAATTTATCATTTTAAAATGTGATTTTAAACCTAACATGAACCCTAACCACACTTCTAACCTTAAGTCTAACCAAAAAGCAAATTTTTGTTTTCATATTTATTTTAACGATATAGCCACTTTTATGTTGTGGATGTGCTATCTCGTCGAAACCACCTTGTAGCCCCCATTTCCCTATGGGGAAATGAATGGGGAAAGAATAGGGTTTTTGGGATAGACGAAGATAATAAGGTCTGAGGTAAACACAGGCTTAGGAGATCTGATACGTTTTGTTCTTTGTCAAAATAAGGGTTAGTTAACATGACCTTTATAAGTTATGAAGCCTTCATGTTTTGTTCAATGAGTGACTATTAGTCAGTTAAGCTGACCTTTATGAATAATAAAGCCTTAATGTGATTTATGTGCTTTTTTTTCTTACATAAATGCTTCAAAATTCACAAAAAGTCACATTAGCTGATAGAACAAAACGTATCAGATCTCCTAAACCTGTGTTTACCACAGACCTTATTTCCGGGCGTTTATCCAAAAACAGCAATAATTTCCCAATAGGTTTTGTCCAACCAGCCATGGAGGAGTGCCTACAAAAAGATGCCATTACTAGCCTATTTCTCTCTATTATGGAAGTATTTGTCCCTTCAGTGAGCTTCATCAATTTGTTAATATTTATGATTCAGAATATGTACGATTATCAAAGGAAATATACAGTACCAGTCAAAAGTTTGGACAGACCTACTCATTTCAGGGTTTTTCTTTATTTTTACTATTTTCTACATTGTAGAATAATAGTGAAAACATCAAAACTATAAAATAACAGATATGGAATCATGTAGTAACAAAAAAAGTGTTAAACAAATCAAAATATATTTTATATTCTTCAAAGTAGCCACCCTTTGCCTTGATGACAGCTTTGTACATTCTTGGCATTCTCTCAACCAGCTTCACCTGGAATGCTTATCCAACAGTCTTTAAGGAGTTCCCACATATGCTGAGCACTTGTTCGCTGCTTTTCCTTCAATCTGTGGTCCAACTCATCCCAAACCATCTCAATAAGGTTGAGGTCAGGTGATTGGGGAGGCCAGGTCATCTGATGCAGCACTCCATCACTCTCCTTGTTGGTCAAATAGCCCTTACACAGCCTGGACGTGTGTTGGGTCATTGTCCAGTTGAAAAACAAATGATAGTCCCAGTAAGCGCAAACCAGATGAGATGGCGTATCGCTGCATAATGCTGTTTTAGCCATGCTGGTTAAGGGTGCCTTGAATTCTAAATAAATCACAGACCGTGTCACCAGCAAAGCACCCCAACACCATCAAACCTACTCCTTCATGCTTCACGGTGGGATCCACACATGCGGAGATCATCCGTTCATTTTCTCTGCATCTCACAAAGACACGGCAGTTCGAACCAAAAATCTGGACTCATCAGACCAAAGGACAAATTTCCACTGGTCTAATGTACATTGCTTGTGTTTCTATAAAATATATTTCGATTTGTTGAACTTTTTTTTGTTACTGCATGATTCCATATGTGTTATTTCATAGTTGTTGTCTTCACTAATATTTTACAATGTAGAAAATAGTAAAAATAAAGAAAAACCCTTGAATGAGTAGGTGTGTCCAAACTTTTGACTGGTACTGTACATGAATAGGAATACATGTTTATAAGCATGCAAAACATGTATAGGCCTACCTACTGTAGAAAATGTTAGAAAATCCATTGTCCAAAATACAAGTTTATTAAATGGTAGTTAGTTAGCGTAGTTGTGGCAGCCTCTTATCATGTTTCAGGTAAGACTCAGATGCAGATAACGTCGAAGTAACAACAGTTTAGTAATCCAACCGGGGCAGGCAAAAGACAGGTCAAGGGCAGGCAGGGGTCAGTAATCCAGATAGGTGGGGCAAAGGTAGAGGACGGCAGGCAAACTCAGGGTAGGCAGAATGGTCAACACCGGGAAAACAAGAACAATCGAGAGACAGGAGCAGAGGGAAAAACGCTGGTAGGCTTGACAAAAAAAACAACCTGGCAACAGACAGAGAGCACAGGTATAAATACATAAGGGATAATGGGGTAGATGGGCGACACCTGGAGGGGTGTGGAGACAATCACAAAGACAGATGAGACAGATCAGGGTGTGACATTACACCCAACCCCCCCCCCCCCCCCCAGGGGCACCCCCTGGCGTCCTACCTGGGAACATACCTGGTTGACCGGGATGTTGGTGTTGGAAATCTGTGATGAGGCCTGGGTCAAGGATGTCTCTGACGGGAACCCAGCACCTCTCCTCCGAGCCATAACCCTCCCAGTCAACCAGGTACTGGAACCCACTGCCACGAGGTCGAACCTTCAGGAGACGCCTCACCGTGTTAGCCGGTTGGTCGTCAATGAGATGGGGGAGAGGGTTGGGCCTGGAAACAGGAGACAAAGGGCTGTGAGACATGGGTTTAACTCTGGACACATGAAAGGTAGGATGTATAAGAAGGGTTCGGGGCAATAGAAGACGAACAGCAGAGGGGCTAATGATTTTGGAGATGGAAAACCGTCCGATAAGCTGGGGGGAGAGTTTGCGGGATTCCACCCAGAGGGGCGGATCCCTGGTGGAAAGCCATACCTTCTGCCCGAGACGATACCGGGGAGCTGGGGTCTGGTGGCGATCCGCTTGTCGTCAATACCTGGAGGTGGTCTAGAGGAGGGCCAACCGGGCTCTCCTCCAGGTACGACGACAGCGGTGGACAAACATGAGGCAGAAGGTATGCCGACCTCCTCTTCCTGCTCATGGAAGAGCGGGGGCTGATACCCCAGGTAACACGCAAAAGGAGATAGGCCCGTGGCAGAGCAGAGAAGGGTGTTGCGGGCGTATTCGACCCACACCAGCTGCTGGCTCCAGGTGGTGGGGTTGGCGGAGACCAGGCAGCACAGAGTAGTCTCTAGGTCCTGTTTGGCTTGCTCCAACTGGCCGTTGGACTGGGGGTGGAACCCGGAGGACAGGCTGGCCCATGACCAAATGAGGGTACAGAACGCCTTCCAGAATTGGGATGAGAACTGAGGGCCCCGGTCAGAGGCCATGTCGACTGGTATTCCATGGATTACAAAGACGTGCTGCACCATGAGCTGGGCCGTATCTTTGGCAGAGGGTAGTTTGGGAAGAGGAATGAAGTGGTCTGCTTTGGAAAACCGATCCACCACCGTCAAGATGGCGGTGTTGCCATCAGATGGGGGAAGACCCGTGACAAAGTCCAGGGAGATGTGAGGCCAGGGACGGTGAGGGACAGGCAGTAGTTGGAGAAGACCAGCCTGAGCTTGTCGAGGAGTCTTGTTTTGTGAACAAACCATGCAAGTGGCGACGAATGCGGAGACGTCAGGGACGAAAAGCATTGTCGCACAAAAGCCAGGGTCCGACGGGAGCCCAGGTGGCAGGCCAGGCTGGAGGAGTGGGCTCACTCCAAGACCGCGGAGTGGACTGCATCAGGCACAAACATCTGGTTATCTGGACCCCCCTGGAGTTCAGCTGGGAACGCTGCGCCTCCCGGACCTGCTTCCCTATACCCCAGCTGAGTGCCATCGCCAGGCACGAGGTGGGAAGGATGGTCTCGGGCTCTGGGGTAATAGCGTAGGGCTATAGTGGCAAGACAGTGCATCCGGCTTGACATTCTTGGATCCTGGCCAATATCGCCCACCAGAGAACTCACTCCTACCTGTGAACCTGGTCTTTAAAAGGACAAGAGGACACAAAATGACTAAGAGTCCCCAATACAGACAACTCTTCTGTATTGCTGTTCTGCTGGCGACAGCCCAGCTCTGCCTAGTTGCATAGGCTCGGGAAGCGGTGACTCAGCCGTCTTCGGCGACTCTCGGGGAATGTCGGAAAGCCTTGGGTTCTCTCGGCAATGGAACCGTCGGGGACTTCCGGGATGACTCGGAGGCAAGGTGGAATCTCTGGACGTGCGAGCAAAATCGAATTTCCTCTCCCTCCGTCGTTCCCGTAATCGCCCATTGAGTCAGATGGTCAAAGCGATGAGGGAATCGAGATCTGTACGTAACTCCCGAGCAGCAAGCTTGTCCTTGACCTCCACCGAGACGCCGTGCAGGAACATATCGAACAGCGCTTCCTGATTCCAAGCACTCTTCTCTGCCAACGTGCGGAAATCCACCGCATAGTCTGCCATACTGCGGGAGTCCTGCCGAAGCTGGATTAGCTTCCAGGCAGCTTCTCTCCCGGGGGAACGGGGTATCAAAAACCTTCACCTCTCCCACGAACCCCTCCAAGCTAACGCATATGGCCGGCTGTTGTTCCCATACAGCAGTAGCCCAGGCGAGAGCCCTCCCGGACATGAGCGTGATGAGGTAGGCTATCTTTGAGCAATCTGAGGAGAAGGAGGAGGGCTGAAGCTCGAAGATGAGGGCACACTGAGCTAGAAATGCCCGACAGGTGCTCGGTTCTCCATTCAAGTGTTCCCGGGGGAGGTAAGCGGGGCTCCCAAGAAGGTGGAGTGACGATGAGATGTTGCTGCTAACAGCTGAGTTACTGAGGGGCTGTGGGGTTACCACCGTGGTAGGCTGCCATCCAGACAACCCGTGGAATTGCTCCAGCAGCAAAATGTCCAACGCCGGTCATGGTATTCAGCCAACGTTTGGACCCCCTCCATAAGGCCACGAAGCAATTCCTCGTGCCTACCGATGGTGGCTCCTTGGGAGAAGATGGCGTTGCGCAGCTGGCCCGGTTCTGCTAGGTCAGTCATGACCAGTTCGTATGATCACGTTTCAGGTAAGACCCAGATGCAGACAACATCGAAGTAACAACAGTTTATTAATCCAACCGGGGCAGGCAAAAGACAGGTCAAGGGCAGGCAGCGGTCAGTAATCCAGATAGGTGGGGCAAAGGTAGAGGACAGCAGGCAGGCTCAGGGTAGGCAGAGGTCAGTAATCCAGATAGGTGGGGTAAAGGCACAGGACGGTAGGCAGAATGGTCAACACCGGTAAACCAAGAACAATCGAGAGACTTTAGCAGAGGGGAAACTGCTGCTAGGCTTGACAAAACAAAACGAACTGGCAACAGACAAACAGAGAACACAGGTATAAATACATAGGGGATAATGGGGAAGATGGGCGACACCTGGAGGGGGGTGGAGACAATCACAAAGACAGGTTTATTAAAAAAAAAAAAAAAATATTTCACCTTTATTTAACCAGGTAGGCCAGTTGAGAACAAGTTCTCATTTACAACTGCGACCTGGCCAAGATAAAGCAAAGCAGTGCGGCAAAAACAACACAGAGTTACACATGGGATAAACAATCGTATAGTCAATAACACATTAGAAAAATCTGTATACAGTGTGTGCAAATGAAGTAAGGAGGGAAGGCAATAAATAGGCCAATAGTGGCGAAGTAATTACAATTTAGCAATTTACACTGGAGTGATATATGTGCAGATGAGGATGTACAGGTAGAAATACTGGTGTACAAATGAGCAGAAAAACAAAAACAAATATGGGGATGAGGTAGGTACTTGGTTGGATGGGCTATTTACAGATAGGCTGTGTACAGCTGCAGCGATCGGTAAGTTGCTCTGACAGCTGAAGCTTAAAGTTAAGTTAGTGAGGGAGATATAAGTCTCCAACTTCAGTGATTTTTGCAATTCGTTCCAGTCATTGGCAGCGGAGAACTGGAAGGAAAGGCGGCCAAAGGACGTGTTGGCTCTGGGGATGATCAGTGAAATATACCTGCTGGAGCGCGTGCTAAGGGTGGGTGTTGCTATGGTGGACAGTGAGCTGAGATAAGGCGGAGCTTTACCTAGCAAAGACTTATAGATGACCTGGAGCCAGTGGGTTTGGCAACGAATATGTAGCGAGGATCAGCCAATGAGAGCATACAGGTCGCAGTGGTGGGTAGGCTTTGGTGATAAAATGGATGGCACTGTGATAGACTGCATCCAATTTGCTGAGTAGAGTGTTGGAGGCTATTTTGTAAATGACATCGCCGAAGTCAAGGATCGGTAGGATAGTCAGTTTTACGAGGGTATGTTTGGCAGCATGAGTGAATGGAGGCTTTGTTGCAAAATAGGAGCCAATTCTAGATTTACCTTTGGATTGGAGATGCTTAATGTGAGTCTGGAAGGAGAGTTTACAGTCTAGCCAGAAACCTAGGTATTTATAGTTGTCCACATATTCTGAGTCAGAACCGTCCAGAGTAGTGATGCTAGTCGGGTGGCGGGTGTGGGCAGCGATCGGTTGAAGAGCATGCATTTTGTTTTACTAGCATTGAAGAGCAGTTGGAGGCCACTGAAGGAGTGTTGTATGGCGTTGAAGCTCATTTGGAGGTTTGTTAACACAGTGTCCAAAGAAGGGCCAGATGTGTACAGAATGGTGTCGTCTGCGTAGAGGTGGATCAAAGAATCACCCGCAGAAAGAGCGACATCATTGATATGTACAGAGAAAAGAGTCGGCCCGAAAATTAAACCCTGTGGCACCCCTATAGAGACTGCCAGAGGTCCGTAGAACAGGCCCTCCGATTAGACACACTGAACTCTATCTGAGAAGTAGTTAGTGAACCAGTCGAGGCAGTCATTTGAGAAACCAAGGCTGTTGAGTCTGCCGATAAGAATACGGTGATTGACAGAGTCGAAAGCCTTGGCCAGGTTGATGAAGACAGCTGCACAGTACTGTCTTTTATCGATAGCGGTTACGATATCGTTTAGGACCTTGAGCGTGGCTGAGGTGCACCCGTGACCAGCTCGGAAACCAGATTGCATAGCGGAGAAGGTATGGTGGGATTCGAAATGGTCAGTGATCTGTTTGTTCACTTGGCTTTCGAAGACTAGAAAGGCAGGGCAGGATGGATATAGGTCTGTAACAGTTTGGGTCTAGAGTGTCTCCCCCTTTGAAGAGGGGGATGACCGCGGCCGCTTTCCAATCTTTGGGAATCTCAGACGATACGAAAGAGAGGTTGAACAGACTAGTAATAGGGGTTGCAACAATGGCGGCGGATAATTTTAACAAGAGAGGGTCCAGATTGTCTAGCCCGGCTGATTTGTAGGGATCCAGATCAGGATGTGACACCTCTTTAGAAATCAGGTGTAGTTTGTTTGATGGCATAGTCTAGTTGTGGCAGCCTCTTTAGATACCAGGTGTAGTTCATGTTGGATCAGTAGGTAGTTATAATCATAGGGGGGGGGGGGGGACAAAAATCTATCAAATAAAATAGAAGGTTAAAAAAGGCAAGTACATTTTTTTTCAAATCTAAAGATCATGTAAATATCCCTGCCTTTGACGTTGCCAAACCAAACCAAGTGAAGGTAGTCACATTGCCTACATGAAGGTTCTCAACAACAACCAAGAAAAAGCGTTGTATCATATCCCCTCATCAAACTCGTAATAGGTTGGTGTATTAAACCATTTTTTTTGCCTTCCACAAATCAAAAAAATGCATAGCATTTTCCATAGAGCCCATGGTATGATGAGTGACAGTGTGAGAGAGAATGAACATTTGGACAAAGTGTTGAGAGGCTGCAGCTATCAGACATACACTACCGTTCAAAAGTTTGGGGTCACTTAGAAATGTCCTTGTTTTTGAAAGAAAAGCAAAAAAAAGAAATGTGTCCATTAAAATAACATCAAATTGATCGGAAATAGTGTAGACATTGTTAATGTTGTAAATGACTATTGTAGCTGGAAAAAGCTGATTTTTAATGGAATATCTACATAGGCACACAGAGGTGTCACGCTCGTCGGAAAGGACAGACCAAGGCGCAGCATGAGTTGAGTTCCACATCTTTAATATACAGTGAAACTAAGAAAACAACAAACATGCAACGAACGTGACGTCGTAGTGCTCAACACACTAACACAAAACACAATATCCCACAACGGAGGTGGGAACAGAGACGCCTTAAGTATGATCCCCAATTAGAGACAACTATAATCATCTTCCTCTAATTGGGAACCATACCAAACCCAAACATATAAATATAATTGACTAGAACACCCCCTAGTCACGCCCTGACCTACAACACCATAGAGAACCAAGGGCTCTCTATGGTCAGGGTGTTTATCAGCAACCATCACTCCTGTGTTCCAATGAGGCCCATTATCAGCAACCATCACTCCTGTGTTCCAATGGCACGTTGTGCTAGCTAATCCAAGTTTATCATTTTAAAAGGCTAATTGATCATTAGAAAACCCTTTTGCAATTATGTTAGCACAGCCTAAAACTGTTGTTCTGATTAAAGAAGCAATAAAACTGTCATTCTTTAGACTAGTTGAGTGTCTGGAGCATCAGCATTTGTGGGTTCGATTACAGGCTCAAAATGGCCAGAAACAAAGACTGGATTAGCTGACACAACGTGCCTTTGGAACACAGGAGTGATGGTTGCTATGTAGATATTCCATAAAATACGCCTATGTAGATATTCCATAAAAAATGTGCCGTTTCCAGGTACTATAGTCATTTACAACATTAACAATGTCTACACTGTATTTCTGATCAATTTTATGTTATTTTAATGGACAATTTTTTTTGCTTTTCTTTCAAAAACAAGGACATTTCTAAGTGACCCCAAACTTTTGAACGGTAGTGTATATACTAGCTTGAATAAACCCTCAGTAAACAGGCCTGCCCTGAATGTCTGTCTGTCCGCCCACCCTTTGGTCCGCCCACCCATCCGCCTGTTACTTACATAATTCCATAGGCTAAATTGATGGAGGTGCTGACAGGGGTGGGTCATTCAGGTCAAAAATTCAACCCTGGCCTAATTGACCGTACTATGCTCTCCTTTCTGTTCCTGAATTAACTCACATAATGTGTTATTTATTCGCCATACACAACCTCAGATTAGATTTAATTCATTTTACGAGGAGTGAGTCAGAAACCGATTTTGTTTCCCGATAAGATGTTAAATGTGTCCATGTGATGGGAGAGCCCTAGTGCCAGGGGGATGGGGGAACCCATGACTGGAGATCATGTGGTGTTGGAGAAAAAGGACTGCCTGGAGAGAGTCTCTTGCCAGCCAGACGGTTTTAAAACTCAGTGACCATCACGACCACAGGACCTTCAACGACACCTAGCCTACTTCCCTGGCGGTGGAACATTGAAAATGATGAAAGACATTCTAGCACCTTCGAGAGTTCCAGAATTCCACTGCTGGAATATTTCCACAACAATAAGTCACTGCACTGATAGGATGGGAGTAGGAAAGGAGGAGAAGATAACTCTAGCCAGCTGATCTACACATTATTTGAGACTGTTGATTTTGATACCATACTATCACGCCCACAAATCTGATGATGACCTGACTGTGATCTGTTGCCACATCTGAGCCACTTTTTCTCTTTTCTCTTTTCCAATCCATAACACCATGCAACACAATGCCATCCACGGTGGTCAGAGAGGATCCACACAACCCACACCCATAGATTCAGTGTCATTTCCCACATTATTTTGGACTCTTGATACCATATTCAAGCCCACTATTTAACATTTGGTGGTGAAAATAGTTTCAGAACAAGAAACAGAAGAACAGTAACATGGTAAACAAACAATATGAGCCAGCTTTACTGAAACAGTTTGAAAATCTTTAGACGAGATGTAAGATGCCTTGCTAACCGTGACTGTTTGCAACAGCCTGACTGTGTGTGACCTGTTGTCAAAACATTGGCCTACGTCAATCCAAACAGTGTGGTGAGTTGTTGTACAGACTTACTTTTCTCTTCCTAGACCACAACACCAGCCACGCCCCAGTGGTTACTAGTTACATATACACCAGCCACGTCCCAGTGGTTACCTGTTACATATACACCAGCCACGCCCCAGTGGTTACCTGTTACATATACACCAGCCACGCCCCAGTGGTTACTAGTTACATATACACCAGCCACGCCCCAGTGGTTACTAGTTACATATACACCAGCCACGCCACAGTGGTTACTAGTTACATATATACCAGCCACGCCCCAGTGGTTACCTGTTACATATACACCAGCCACGCCCCAGTGGTTACTAGTTACATATACACCAGCCACACCCCAGTGGTTACAAGTTACATATATACCAGCCACGCCCCAGTGGTTACTAGTTACATATACACCAGCCACGCCCCAGTGGTTACTAGTTACATATACACGAGCCACGCCCCAGTGGTTACTAGTTACATATATACCAGCCACGCCCCAGTGGTTACCTGTTACATATACACCAGCCACGTCCCAGTGGTTACTAGTTACAAATACACCAGCCACGCCCCAGTGGTTACTAGTTACATATACACCAGCCACGCCCCAGTGGTTACTAGTTACATATACACCAGCCACGCCCCAGTGGTTACTAGTTACATATACACCAGCCACGCCCCAGTGGTTACTAGTTACATATACACCAGCCACGCCCCAGTGGTTACTAGTTACATATACACCAGCCACGCCCCAGTGGTTACTAGTTACATATACACCAGCCACGTCCCAGTGGTTACTAGTTACATATACACCAGCCACGCCCCAGTGGTTACTAGTTACATATACACCAGCCACGCCCCAGTGGTTACTAGTTACATATATACCAGCCACGCCCCAATGGTTACTAGTTACATATACACCAGCCACGCCCCAGTGGTTACTAGTTACATATACACCAGCCACGCCCCAGTGGTTACTAGTTACATATATACCAGCCACGCCCCAGTGGTTACCTGTTACATATACACCAGCCACGTCCCAGTGGTTACTAGTTACAAATACACCAGCCACGCCCCAGTGGTTACTAGTTACATATACACCAGCCACGCCCCAGTGGTTACTAGTTACATATACACCAGCCACGCCCCAGTGGTTACTAGTTACAAATACACCAGCCACGCCCCAGTGGTTACTAGTTACATATACACCAGCCACGCCCCAGTGGTTACTAGTTACATATACACCAGCCACGCCCCAGTGGTTACTAGTTACATATACACCAGCCACGCCCCAGTGGTTACTAGTTACATATATACCAGCCACGCCCCAGTGGTTACTAGTTACATATACACCAGCCACGCCCCAGTGGTTACTAGTTACATATACACCAGCCACGCCCCAGTGGTTACCAGTTACATATACACCAGCCACGCTCCAGTGGTTACCTGTTACATATATACCAGCCACGCCCCAGTGGTTACTAGTTACATATACACCAGCCACGCCCCAGTGGTTACTAGTTACATATACACCAGCCACGCCCCAGTGGTTACTAGTTACATATACACCAGCCACGCCCCAGGGGTTACTAGTTACATATATACCAGCCACGCCCCAGTGGTTACTAGTTACATATACACCAGCCACGCCCCAGTGGTTACTAGTTACATATACACCAGCCACGCCCCAGTGGTTACTAGTTACACATACACCAGCCACGCCCCAGTGGTTACTAGTTACATATACACCAGCCACGCCCCAGTGGTTACTAGTTACATATACACCAGCCACGCCCCAGTGGTTACTAGTTACATATACACCAGCCACGCCCCAGTGGTTACTAGTTACATATACACCAGCCACGCCCCAGTGGTTACTAGTTACATATACACCAGCCATGCCCCAGTGGTTACTAGTAACATATACACCAGCCACGCCCCAGTGGTTACTAGTTACATATACACCAGCCACGCCCCAGTGGTTACTAGTTACATATACACCAGCCACGCCCCAGTGGTTACTAGTTACATATACACCAGCCACGCCCCAGTGGTTACTAGTTACATATATACCAGCCACGCCCCAGTGGTTACTAGTTACATATATACCAGCCACACCCCAGTGGTTACTAGTTACATATACACCAGCCACGCCCCAGTGGTTACTAGTTACATATACACCAGCCACGCCCCAGTGGTTACTAGTTACATATATACCAGCCACGCCCCAGTGGTTACTAGTTACATATACACCAGCCACGCCCCAGTGTTTACTAGTTACATATACACCAGCCACGCCCCAGTGGTTACTAGTTACATATACACCAGCCACGCCCCAGTGGTTACTAGTTACATATATACCAGCCACGCCCCAGTGGTTACTAGTTACATATACACCAGCCACGCCCCACTGGTTACTAGTTACATATACACCAGCCACGCCCCAGTGGTTACTAGTTATATTTACACCAGTGGTTACTGGTTACATTTACATTTAAGTCATTTGGCAGACGCTCTTATCCAGAGCGACTTACAAATTGGTGCATTCACCTTATAATATCCAGTGGAACAACCACTTTACAATAGTGCATCTAAATCTTTTAAGGGGGGGGGTTAGAAGGATTACTTTATCCTATCCTAGGTATTCCTTAAAGAGGTGGGGTTTCAGGTGTCTCCAGAAGGTGGTGATTGACTCCGCTGTCCTGGCGTCGTGAGGGTTACATATACAGTACCTCTCTCACAGATTCAGTGCCAACCGATCTGGCGAGGCCGGCGACTGAGGCTAGCTGCACGACGATCTGCAGAGTGAACCAAAACTCCACTATGTAGAGAGTAGGGTTCCATTTACAATGCACAAGCAACCAATCCCCCATGGCTCCAGCATAGACGCCCAGTCCACTATCAAATGGTGGGGAACAAACAAAGTCTTATTCCTTCTTGGAGATGTGCCCAACGATAGGGAGAAAACTGTGCTTAGAGCCTTTCTAACAGCAAAGGCTGGTGTTTCCAGGTCTGGCCGCTTGGTGGGCAACAGGGCTAGGCTTCTGTGTTCAGAGAGAAACCAGGGAATTCATTGACAGAGATTAGAGAAAGGAAGGGCATCAACTTGTTCAACAGAGGACATACAAATCAATGTTATGAACCTTTAAATAAAGCTATGTCATGCATTTTTCTTTAACATACACTCCCATACGTATTTATTCGAATAGGGAAGCTAAAACTTTTCATTTGGCTCTATACTCCAGAATTTTGGATTTGAGATTTAAAAATGAAAATAATAATAATGAAGCGACAGTACAGAATATCCCCATTTATTTGAGGGTTTTGCCATTTTACTGTTTAGAAATAAATGCACTTTGTGTATCTACACTGCGTGCACAATTATTAGTCAAGTGAGTATTCTGATCTTATCATTGTTTCTATTCACATTTTCGAACTCCAAACCATATAAACTTGAATGCTTATTGGATGTAATCATTTTCAGGTGATATGTATTTGTGTAATGAGGGAGGGTGTGCCGAAAGTGAACAACACCTTATATCCCATGTGGCTCAGTTGGTAGAGCATGGTGTTTGCAACATTAGGGTTGTGGGTTTGATTCCCATGGGGGACCAGTACGGGGAAAAAAATGTTTTTATGAAATGTATGCATTCACTACTGTAAGTCGCTCTGGATAAGAGTGTCTGCTAAATGACTAAAATGTAAATGTAAAAATATCAAGGTGTGCATAATTATTAGGCAGCCTCATTACCTCAGGTAAAATGGGCCAAAAAAGAAATTTAACTGACACTGAAAAGCCAAAAAGGTGAAATGCCTTTCAGACGGATGCGACACTCTTTAAATAGCTAAACTATTGAGGTGTGACCACCGGACATTCAAACGTTTTGTTGCGAATAGTCAACTGGGGCGCAAAAAACGCATGGGGAAGAAAAGGCGCAAATTAACTGCAAAAGATTTGAGAAGAATTAAACGTCAAACTACCAGGAACCCATTATCCTCCAATGCCACCATATTCCAGAACTGCAACCTACCTGGAGTGTTCAGATGTACAAGGTGTCAAGTGCTCAGAGACATGGCCAAGGTCAAGAAGACTGAAACAAGACCACCACTGAATAAGATTCACAAGTTGAAGCGTCAAGATTGGGCAAAGAAATACTTGAAGACAGATTTTACAAAGGTTTTATGGACAGATGAAGTGAAAGTGATTCTTGATGGACCAAATGGATGGGCCCGTGGCTGGATCAGTAATGGACACAGGGCACCACTTTGAGTCAGGTGCCAGCAAGGTGAAGGAGGGGTACTGGTATGGGCTGCTATCCTTGAGGATGAGGTAGTTGGACCTATTCGGGTTGAAGATGGACTGAAACTCAACTCCCAAACCTACTGCCAGTTTCTGGAAGATTCTTTCGTCAAACAGTGGTACAGGAAGAAGTCCTCAGCATTCTAGAAGGCCATGATCTTTATGCAGGACAATGCTCCATCATATGCATCCAAGTACTCTACTGCTTGGCTAGCCAGCAAGGGCCTCAAAGATGCCTGAATAATGACCTGGCCCCCTTCCTCACCTGACTTAAATCCTATTGAGAACTTGTGGGCCCTTCTCAAACGTGAGATTTACAGTGAGGGAAGACAATACACCTTTTTGAACAGCATTTGGGAGGCTGTGGTTGCTGCTTCAGCGAAAATTGATCGTGAACAGATCAAGAAACTGACAGACTCCATGGATGGAAGGCTCATGGCAGTTATTGAAAATAAGGGTGGCTATATTGGTCATTGAATATTTTTGAAAGGCCAAAAATGTTATATAATTGTCATTTTGTGTTACTTATCTGTTACACTTACTCTAAAAATTGAGAATAAACAAGTGAGTTGAGGGAAATTATTTTTGTAATTTAGTTGCCTAATAATTCTGCACACTAATAGTTGCCTAATAATTGTGCACACTTACATATTTCCCTGAGAAAGACAAAACTCACTTTTCCTTTGTTGAACATTCAGGTTTGAGGTTCAATAACATTTTGGATTGACTGAGAGCATTGTGTTTGTTCAACAATAAAATTAATCCCGAGGAATACAATTTGTCTAATAATTGTGCACGCAGTGTAGTCTACAACATTTTAAGGTGTCATAAGTATTTGGACAAATTCACTTATAGCGTATTACATTTAGTCAAATGTTTCAATTGGATTGCCTATTTGGTCCCATATTTCTAGCATGCAATGACTACATCAAGTTTGTGACTCTAGAAACTTGTTGGATGCATTTGCTGTTTGTTTTGGTTGTGTTTCGGATTATGTTGTGCCCTGTAGAAAAGAATGGTAAATAATGTATTGTGTCATTTTGCAGTCACTTTTATTGTAAATAAGAATATAGTATGTTTATGAACACTTCTATGTGTATGCTACCATTATTTTTTTACCTTTATTTAACCAGGCAAGTCAGTTAAGAACAAATTCCTATTTTTAATGATGGCCTAGGAACAGTGCCTTGTTCAGGGGCAGAACGACAGATTTGTTTTACCTTGTCAGCTCGGGGGGTTCGATTTTGCAACCTTTCGGTTACTAGTCCAACGCTCTAACCACTAGGCTACCTGCCGCCCCACAACGGATAACGATTACGGATAATCATGAATGAACAATGAGTGAGAACGTTACAGATGCACAAAGATCATGTCCCCAAAACATGCAGACTTCTCACCATTACAAATAACAGGAGAGGTTAGCATTTTTGAGGGGTATGCCTCTGTAACTTTGTCACTCATCATTATTCACGATTCATTCGGAATTATATGTAATATATATCTTATTACTTTTATTTTTTACAATGATTGTTACATTGATTGTTTACAGAAGGTGATGAAAAGATACCGTCTTTTCTTTAACAGTTAGGAGGAGATGAAGCAAGAGGGATAAACTACACAGACATAGAAAGGTGACTTAGAATGGTGACTTAGAATGGTGACTTAGAACGGTGACTTAGAACGGTGACTTAGAACGGTGGTCGGGGGTGGGCTGCGGCGAGGATGGAAGGCCAGCATTGTCCCGTGGGAGGTCGAGTTGTGTACTTTATTTTCATGAGGCTCCTTGATTGGTGAAGCGTGTAGAGTTGATTCATAGTTCAGAGAATGGGAAATGGCGGCGAGTAGTGCGGACAAAATGGAGGAAATTGAGAAAAAGTTGGTAAAGCAACAGCTGTGCTGGAAGAAGAGAGATCATGATACAGAAAGACACAGGAAGAAGGGAGATCATGATAATGAAAGACACAGGAAGAAGAGAGATCATGATACAGAAAGACACAGGAAGAAGAGAGATCATGATACAGAAAGACACAGGAAGAAGAGAGATCATGATAATGAAAGACACAGGAAGAAGAGAGATCATGATACTGAAAGACACAGGAAGAAGAGAGATCATGATACTGAAAGACACAGGAAGAAGAGAGATCATGATACAGAAAGACACAGGAAGAAGAGAGATCATGATACAGAAAGACACAGGAAGAAGAGAGATCATGATACTGAAAGACACAGGAAGAAGAGAGATCATGATACAGAAAGACACAGGAAGAAGAGAGATCATGATACAGAAAGACACAGGAAGAAGAGAGATCATGATACAGAAAGACACAGGAAGAAGAGAGATCATGATACAGAAAGACACAGGAAGAAGAGAGATCATGATACAGAAAGACACAGGAAGAAGAGAGATCATGATACAGAAAGCAGTGGAGCGTCTAGTAAAGAAAGCATAAAGAGGACCAAGGTAGGAAGCAAGAGTAGTGATGTGTTGGAGTGGAAAGTGGTGATAATGTTTGATGAGACCACAGGGCCTCACTTACACCCTATCAGACTAACTAATGCCATAGAGAAAGAGGTAGGTGAAGTGAAATTAGCTTGGTTCATTGGAAATGGTAGATTGTTAATATTGTGTGGTAGCCAGGATCAGCAAGAGAAGATTTTTAAAATGGAAAAGCTTATTGGGAAGAAGATTAAAAGCCATGTACCTGGTGCTTATGGTAGATTGAGGGGAGTCATCACTGGTGTCCCAATATTTATGTCCACAGATGATATTAAAAAAAAATTGAAATTTTGTAATTGTGGGGGAGAACACAGTGCAGCATTTGGTGGATGCCAGGTACAGAGAGAGGCTAGAGAGGCTCAAAGATATAGGATCAGTCATGATGTATCGTATGCAGAGGCCATAAAACAGATTGGTAGAACTACAGTGCAGACTGATGGATCTTACATGGATGTACCTATCGTAAGTGGACCTGCTGTCAGGCTGATGGATCTGATGGTCCTGTCATGGTTTGGTGTCAAAAGACACTTTGATAATGAATAAAGTTGACTTCATAGCTTTCATTAGTAAGGTTATCAATACGACTTGGTTTGTGGAAAGCAGAATCGCCAGTTTGAAGGTTATTGTGGAGATGGCAAAACAGATATTGGGGGGTAACAGATGTTACTGTTGAAATGGTTGTTGACGTGCTGGGTGGAGTGTTTCGGCATGATATAGATACAGTTTAATGGGGTTTGGGAGAGGGGTGTGGCAGAAGTTAGGGATTTATTTGGTTTAGAATTGTATTTTCATGGTAGTACAGAATCGGGCAGATCACAATTGATCGAACATTCCACACAGTAGGTGGCGGTAAGGCACGTAAACGATTGTTTGCGGACCGCCATGATACCATAGAAGAAGCCGAAATAGAAGACGGAAATGTGGACTATCCATTCACGACGTGTCACTTTAAGAACATCGGTGATCACGTGTGCAGCGCTTTTCACACACACACACAAAAAAAGTTTGACATAAATTTCGAAAATTATTTTGCAATTGTCTAAGTGTCCGAGAAATACATTTGGATAGTGGTACGATGGACGGGATATCCCAGGTAACAACAGCGGGCCAAATACGTTTTTATGTGTTTGCTAAATATAATTTTCAACCTACTTCTATTGCGTGGTAATCAATTTGTGTTGTGGTTGAATACGGATGCTCTAACGAAAACCTTGTTTTAGCTAATAACAAAATGTTTATCCCTCCCTCCCTGAATATCAAAAGAAAATTCTGACTTCAGGATTTGCTCTTAACCTGGGACCCTTGAAAGAGCCCTTGGCATTTATTAGAGCGCTCGAATGGGTAAGTTCGTTTTTTTTGTTCTTATTTCCTTATTAGGCTATTATGTGGCTAACCAAGTTAAACTCAACCCGGAGATGTACGGAGTTGAGCGGCGATAAGTGTGGGCGGACTTGCGCTCCTACGTCACATCAAATGAAGTTTTTATTTAAAAAAATAAAAATAAATAAATACGGCTTTCGATCAAACTAAATAATAGTCTCAACGCTGTTGATGTGAAGTAACGTTACATCGAGGAGTTGAATTTCGCTTAGTTATTATGTAGCCTTGCATGGGGAGGAATTCAATGTATCAAAGATATGTTTTTATTTAACAATCATTTAGGCCTATGGAACCAGTGACCTTTTAAACCGTGCTGCTGTTATTGTGCGGGAAATTCCCCCCCCCCCCCGCCTGACCTCCTCCCCCCCCCGCCTGAACTCCTTTCACTGATCTTAATATGACAAAATGGGTTTCTAATTGATTGAACCTACCTTGTCATTGTACAGAACATGCCCATAGTGGCGGTATGGGGAGACCACCATAGTGGTGCAGTTCACTTTTTAATTATCTAGCAAAGGTACATTTATACCAGTCGGATGAGAGCTGACATTCCCGTGTGGCTCAGTTGGTAGAGCATGGTGTTTGCAACACCAGGGTTGTGGGTTCGATTCCCACGGGGGACCAGTAGGGAGAAGAAAAAAAATGTATGAAATGTATACATTCACTACTGTAAGTCGCTCTGGATAAGAGCCTCTGCTAAATGACTAAAAATGTTTAAGATTTTTTTTTAACTTCGTTGTAGCAAACTGAACATTTAAACATTGTAACAATGTATTTTGCAAAGCATGTTATGAATGCCTGCCTGAGCTGTGACACAACACATTGTGCAGTTACAAAAGACTATAGACCATACCTCTTTATATTCTTGTTTTCATCTTGCTGGTAATGTTGATAAAAGACAACCAGTATATTACTAAAAGACAACCAGTATATTACTAAAAGACAACCAGTATATTACTAAAAGACGGTTATAGTGTTATATATTGTGTTGAATATTATCAGCCGTCTTTCATTGCAGAAGATCTGTCAGCACCAAGGCATTCACAACGTCTACACACCTGTCTGTAGGTGGTGCTTCTTGAGATTTGAGAAGTGTTTAGACATTTTTATTTTACATTTATTTAACCAGGCAAGTCAGTTAAGAACAAATTCTTATTTTCAGTGATGGCCTAGGAACAGTGGGTTAACAACAGATTTATTTTTACCTTGTCAGCTCGGGGATTCGATCTGAGTCCAACGCTCTAACCACATGGCTACCTGCCGCCCCATGCATCCTGTACTGTATGTATAAAAGGCGTGTTTGTTACAGCGAATAAAACAACTTCTAGAGCAAGGCTGTTTATAGTAGGCTAGTGGCCAGTCCTTTTGTCAGGCAGGACCATACAGAACACATTTTGGGGGCATTGCCACTAGCCTATAAACTGAAATGAAAAACAAATAATCCCCAAAAATGTAAAAATAAATAAAATTAACATCCGTTTGGAAAAACAAACTATACTGAAACTATGTTTGACTCCAAAACAAATTAAAATAACTTTTAAACTGAACATAAATCATGATTGTTTTTTTTTGGGTGCGGGCAAAAATAATGTTTAAATAAACGTCAATCAAACCACCATATTTAACCCTTGTATCAAACCCAGACCGTCACTACAGTTCTACAACCACAGTTGATTTCTAAGGCTGTTTTTTTTCATTCTATATTCAAGTGATAAAAATCACTTCCTGTGAGGAAGGATGTCATTCTGGTATGTGTGAGACACTCATCCACGATGACTCGAAGGCCAATGATCCAGTCTTGCTCCACATTCTGTCAGTAGTTTTATCTGATCCGTTACCTAACCTATCAACTCCTCTCACAAGGCCTTCAGACTGCTTTCAACCTGTAAAGCAAACTGGTGTTATAGTTACCACAGGGTGACATAATTATCACAGGGTGACACAGTCATATGTTCTGTAGTTTTTGCACTAAAAGTTATTTCCAGTTATATCCTGTCGTGTGTCAACTGCTTCTTTCATTTTGATTGCGTCCTGTCCTTATTTGAGTTGTCTGTCTGTCTGCAGGTCTTCTCCATATTTGCCTTCGCTACAACGTCGGGTTATGCCGGCTCTACGAGCATCAACGTACAGTGCCAGGGAAGCAGCAGCCAAGAAATCACTGCTCACTTTAACTACCCGTTCAGGTAAGCAGAACATAAGCAAAAACATGCATTTATCTACGACTATGACTGACCTGAGAAGTGTGTGTGTGTTTGTCCCTTGTGAACACAACTGTTACGGATACAGGTATTCTGTGTGTATTTCTTTCCTCTCCTTCTCCCCTACTCACAGGTGGCAATCATCATTCCCTAATCAGTCGCCAATCAGAAGACACACCTGCTCCTTTTCCCTTACCCAATCACATCCCCTTTCCCTTGGTTTAAAAGGATCCCAATCAGTTCTCTCTGGAGATCTCTCTTTTTTGTTTTTGCACTTACATGTCACTTTGTCTGTTATCCTAAGAGTATAGTATTGTTATGGTGTATGATTGTTTGTTGGTGGGAAAAGGGGACAACCAGCCAAGTCGTCCATGGGCCTACATTCCCCGCAGGAAACAGTGTCTAAATACCCTAGTTAGAACTGGGCGGACCACCCACTGTATTATTGGTTAATTAGCTAGCTGTTCTTAAAGCAGGCTAGACTAGCTTAGGGGTTTGTTTGGATATTTATTATTTCTTTCCTTGGGTCCAGCTCAGCCCCTTTTTCCCCACACTCCCTTACCGTGTGTTTATAATACACCTGAAGTGTTTGACGGTAGATTTAGGTTGTCTGTGGTTTTTAGTTCTCAATGTTACTTTTTCACTGGGGTGATTTGCATGAGATATGTTACGGGTCTTGTTTCCTCTCCCCCCCCCCCCCCCCTAGACTGCAGGGCAAAAGGGGTTCGTAACATAAGTGGGGGCTCATCCAGGATCTGTCTTTACTGACACCCATGCCGCTCGTGCAAATTATCGTGGTGGTCTAGTTCAGTGTTGAGCGTCACCGCTGGGAATAGCTGATGTAGCATTAGAGTTTGCTATTTGTTGGCTCTTGTGTATTAGTGGTAGTTCAAAATGGCTACTTTTGAGTTGAAATCCTTTTTGGATAACCCTACGTGGGAGCTTTTTGACAAATGTCGTAGAATTGATTTACTGACCTTGGCTGACCATTATTCTGTATCTATTCCGCAGTTTATTTAAAGTGGAGGTTAAACAGCTGGTGTTAAATGTTTTGTTGGAAGAACAAGTGCTTGTGTTACCGCTGCCTGAACCTACTACCCCTGTAGGGGATGTTGCTGCTCCTGTAAGCCTGTCTCAGGGCGAGGCTAAAGCTCCAGCCACATTGCCCCGTTTTGATCCACTCTCCTCACTGTCAAACGGTGATGCCAGGAGGGATGTCCGTTCGACACAGCTCCAACTGAGAGAGCCCAAATTAGGTGAGAAAATCTCCAGTTGGAGATGTGTAAAGTTGAGGCAGAACGAGAACAGCGGCAGTTGGAGTTCAAAATGCGCCAGATTGAACTGGAGACAGCGAGGCTAGCCTTCGTTGCTGCTGTGCCTGTTAGTGAGACGTCCTCATCAGCTGGAGCTTCCAACACTTTTGACATTAATAGGCAGATTGACTCTCTGAACAAAGGTATTAAGGCAGAGGTTGACTCGTATTTTTATGTTTTTGAACATGTAGCATTGAAATGGCCTGAAGAGGTATGGTGCCTATTACTTCAGTGTAAATTAACTGGTAAAGACCAAGAGGTTTTTTGTCAGCGCTACCACTTGAAGACAGTTTGAATTATGAAGTGGTCAAAGCTACTGTTCTTTGCGCCTATGAGCTTGTTCCTGAGGCATACCGACAGAAATGTAGGTCTCATAGAAAGTCTTCTAGTAAGACTTATGTGAAATCTGTTTGATAAATGGCCTGCTGCTACCAAGGTAACTGATTTCAACTCTCTCCGGGAGTTAATTTTGTTGGAAGAGTTTAAAAATTGCTTACCCGAACGCATTGTAGTTTACCTAAACAAACAGAAAGTATCCTCCCTGTCAGAAGCGTCTGTGTTGGCAGACCAGTTTGTTGACGCACGAGCGTGTTTTCGGCTCATACTGAGAGTAGAGCCACTGAGTTGCCTACTTTTAGTCTTAGTCGGCCAGCAGAACATCAAGCACGCCAGAAAAACGTGCGTCCCTGTTTCTATTGTCATAAGATGGGACATATGATTAATGATTGCTTCCTGCTAAAACGCAAACAAGGGATTCCTCTTTGTGCCAAGCTGCCAACAGGTGTTGGTCTAATTCGTACGGTTGTGGGGTCTGAAACGAAACGGATGCCTCAGGGTAAATGTAGTTTGAAAGTCCCAGTCCCCGACCGCAGTTATGAACCGTTTGTTTACCTAACCAATGACGAAGCATCTCAGCGTCCGGTTAAAATCCTTAGAGATACTGGTGCGGTGCAGTCGTTTATATTGTCTGTGTTGCCCTTATCCGACAATACATACTGTGGTTCCAGTGTGTTAGTTCAGGGTATTGAAATGGGTTTTGTGCCATTGCACTTTGTGAATGTACACTCTTGAGTTAATCAGTGGAATATTCAGAGTGGGGTACGTCCTATGTTGCCAGTAAAAGGTGTGACCTTTATAATGGTAACGATATTGCCAGAGGAAAGGTAGTACCCGTATTGATAAAAGTGACCACTCTCTCTCTAATGAGCTGGCACAGAGTTATCCACATGTGGTTCCCCGCTTGTGCTGTCACTCGTGCTCAGGCACGACAAGTGGTGACGTGATAGATTTGTCGAACACTGTTCTGTTCAAAGAAGTTGATCAAGAGGATGGGTTGTGTGCTACTTCTGAGAAGCTGATCACCTCTGACAAACAGCCCAGGGAAGATTCGAAGTATATTGAACTTATTGCTGATGCAATACAGTTACCAGTCACTCGTGAGCAGCTGATTGCTAACCAAAAGGTTGACAACAGGCTTGCTAAATGGTCTCGTCCCCCCCCCCCCCCCCCCCCCCCAGACTGCAGGGCAAAAGGGGTTCTTAACAACAACCTTGTCTTACTCTACTCCTACAGACTCATGGCTCACCCGTTCACTGTCCCCTCCTGTAAGAACGACTCCAGCGCTATCCAGAACTATCTGACTGGCGACTACTCCTCTTCAGCTGAGTTCTACGTCTGTATCGGGGTGTTTGCCTTCATCTACAGCACCGCCAGCCTGGTGATCTACCTGGGCTACCAGCACGTCTACAGGCAGACCAGCCGCGGCCCCATTGTGGTGAGTTAACTGGAAATTGTTCTGTTCATGCTCTTTTCTTTTTTTTGTACTGGTGAGTTGAAGGTGGTAGGTGTTGAGTCCGTCTATAGAATGACTTGAACACTAAAAAGCTTGAGAGATTTTGTTGTGTGTCGCTAAAAACATTTGAAATCTGCGTGAGACTTTGGAACAAGCAAACATTCTGTAAACCTGGTCTCATTGAGGTGAGTTAACTGGAATGGTGAACTTTATGTTCTCTGTGGTAGTGGTGAGATGATGGTGTTGATGAGTGTTTATGCTCTCTGTAGTGGTGAGATGATGGTGTTGTGCAAAATCCCCCTAGAACTATTTTCACTCAACTGTTTTTGTTAAGAGTGGCATGAAACACACTAAACGGGTCGAGTGTAATTAAAGACACCTGATATCTGCACTTTTTTAAAACGTTCTGCAAACAATCTGGATCACACATGGATTCTTATCCAATTTAAAAACTCAGGCTCTTGGTTCAACCGTTGTTTCACTACGAGGAAGTCTAATGCCACACCTCGACCAACACCACCTCCGTGGAGTCTAAAACGAGGTCCGAGAAAGCGCACTTAATGGGTGTGTCAATGAAGACCTGGGGAGGGTGAGGGGGGTCCTCTGGACCTGGGGAGGGTGGGGACCTCATGGAGTCAGCAGCTCTGGAAAAAAAAACAAAAAAAAGAACTACCATCGTGTCAATAGTGGAGCCACTTTAAATTAATATTCCAAGAAACTGTCATTGAAAGTTTTGGTTGCTTGTGGATCAACCGATCTGGGGCAAGTACATACGTAAATGAGAGGGCTGTGTTCCTCATGGTGAGGGCTGGAGGAGATGGCTGCCGTTTTACAGGCTCTTAACCAATTGTGCTATTTTGTGTTTTTTATTATTTAACTTATTTTTTACATAATGTTACTGCTACTGTCTCTTATGACCAAAAAGAGCTTCTAGATATCAGAACAGCGACTACTCACATCGAACTGGACAAATATTTTTTTATTTTGCTGACGCAAAGGAAATACTGTTTCTCCCGGACCAGGCCCAAATCCCTGTCATTTGCATGAAGAGAAGACTGAGATACAGGGGGCGCAGATCCAGGTCCCTTGTGAGAATTCGTCCTTGAGTAGGTAACCCACCTCTACCATCTGTTCTATTGGCAAACGTGCAATCACTGGAGAATAAACTGGATGAGCTCCATTCGAGACGATTCTACCAACGGGACATTTAAACTGTAGTATCTTATGTTTCACCGAGTCGTGGCTGAACGACGACATGGATAATAATACAGTTGGCTGGGTTTTCCATGCATCGGTAGGACTGAACAGCTACGTCCGATAAGATGTGGTGTGTGTCTATTTGTCAATAACAGCTGGTGCGCAATGTCTAAGGAGTTCTCGAGGTATTGCTTGCCTGAGGTAGAGTACCTCATGATAAGCTGTAGACCAAACTATCTACCAAGAGTTTATCTACATTTTTCGTAGCCGTCTATTTACCACCACAAATCGATGCTGGCACTAAGACCGCACACAACGAGCTGTATAAGGCCATAAGAAAACAAGAAAATGCTTATCCAGAAGTGGCACTCCTAGTGGCCGGGGACTTTAATGCAGGCATACTAAAATCCATTTTACCTAATTTCTACCAGCATGTCACGTGCAACCAGAGGGGAAAAAAACTCTAGACCACCTTTACTCCACACACAGAGATGCATACAAAGCTCTTCCTCACCTGCCATTTGGCAAATCTGACCATAATTCTATCCTCCTGCTTACAAGCAAAAACTAAACAACGAGACAGCCTATAGGGAGGAGGTCAGATACCTGGCAGTGTGGTGCCAGGACAACAACCGCTCCCTCAACGTGAGCAAGATGGAGCTGATCGTGGACTACAGGAAAAGGAGGGCTGAACATGCCCCTATTCATATTGACAGGGCTGTAGTGGAGCGAGTCGAGTTTCAAGTTCCTTGGTGTCCACATCACCAACAAACTATCATGGTCCAAACACACCAAGAAGGTTGTGATGAGGGCACAACAATGCCTATTCGCCCTCAGGAGACTGAAAAGATTTGGCATGGACCCTCAAAGTTCTACAACTGCACCATCAAGAGCATCCTGACCGGTTGCATCACCGCCTGGTATGGCAACTGCTCGGCATCCGACCGGAAAGCTCTACAGAGGGTAGTGCGTATGGCCCTGTACATCACCGGGGCCAAGCTTCCTGCCATCCAGGACCTGTATACCAGGCGGTGTCAGAGGAAGGCCCAAACATTTTTCAAAGATTCCTTTCACCCAAGTCATAGACTGTTCTCTCTGCTACCGCACAGCAAGTGGTACCAGAGCACCACGTCTAGGTACAAAAGGCTCGTTAACAGCTTCTACCCCAAGCCAAAAGACTGATGAACAATTAATCAAACGACTACCCGACTATTTGCTTTGACCCCCCCCCCCCCCCTTTGTTTTTACACTGCTGCTGCTAATCATTGTTATTTTATTGTTACTTTTTAAAATTATTTTTTTACTTTAGTTTATTTAGTAAATAATTTCTTAACCAACAATGCAGTTAAGAAAATAGTCACGGGCTTGTGAGTGAGCATTTCACGGTGAGGTCTACACCTGTTGCATGTGACAAATAAAATATGATTTTAAAATAATTGTCAAACACTTATTTTAGTTTGCCAGGCACAATGGAACCAATAGAATGTTTCCAAAAGTGCTAAATCAAGCGCACATCAAATACTTTCAAGTCTTTGACGTTGTGTATTTAACCCAGGTCTCCTTCACTAGTTTAAGTCCAAACAATCAGATGTATTGTTACGAACCGGCTCAGAGTTCGCAACAAAAGGGAGACAACGTGGAGACAAGGAGTATCAAAATATATATTTATTAAATAAAGTAACTAAGTAATTAACAATGGTGTGTGTAATCAGTAGTGTGAGTGTTTGCACACCTGAATGTAATAATGCAGGGTGTTGAAGGGTGCCAAAGCAGACAACCAAAAAACCACAACTACTACAACCAAAAACAACAAGGTGTCTGCATGGAGAGAGTCTCCCCAATGACTGTGGAAGAGGTCTATTTATCCTGGGACACCGCCGGGCCCAGGTGCTTCCCATCTCGCTGACGACCCTTCCAACTCCGCCCACCGGCATCCTAATAAGGAACAAGAGCAGAGAGAGAATGCGGCAGACAGAGTGGGAGGGTCGTCACAATATTAAAATGGAAATCATAAGCCTGAACACATTTGTGGAATGCAGTAATAACCTGGTACAAAGTGAGGTTGTTATATGGTCTGTTTACATACACTGCCTTCAAAAAGTAGTCACACCTCTTTTACGTTTTGCACATTTTGTGAAAGCATGAATTGAAAATTGCTCAAGTTCTGATTTTGTCCTAAACACAATACCCCATAATGTCAAAGTGGAATTATGTTTACAAATTAATAAAACATATTTAAATCTGAAATGTTAAGTGAATAAGTATTCAACCCCTTTGTTATGGCCTAAATAAGTTCAGGAGTAAAAATGTCCTTAAGTCACATGCAGTGCATTCGGGAAAGTATTCAACCACTTTTACTTTTTCTACATTAAGTTTTTACAGCCTGATTCTAAAATGGATTAAATCGTTTTTTTTCTCATCATCAATCATAATGACAAATCCCAAAAAGTTTTTTAGACATTTTAGCAAATGTATTAAAAATGTAAAATATGCATGGTAGAACGGGTTTCGAATTGATTTGAAACACATTGTGCAGTTAAAGAAGAGACGGTAGCCCATTGTACTCTTTATATTCTCGTTTTCATCTTGCTGGCAATGTTGATAAAATACAACCAGTATATTACTAAAAGACAACCAGTATATTACTAAAAGACGGTTATAGTGTTATATATTGTGTTGAATATTATCAGCCATCTTTCATTGCAGAAGATCTGTCAGCACCAAGGCATTCACAACGTCTACACACCTGTCTGTAGGTGGTGCTTCTTGAGATTTGAGAAGTGTTTAGACATTTTTATTTTACATTTATTTAACCAGGCAAGTCAGTTAAGAACAAATTCTTATTTTCAGTGATGGCCTAGGAACAGTGGGTTAACAACAGATTTATTTTTACCTTGTCAGCTCGGGGATTCGATCTGAGTCCAACGCTCTAACCACATGGCTACCTGCCGCCCCATGCATCCTGTACTGTATGTATAAAAGGCGTGTTTGTTACAGCGAATAAAACAACTTCTAGAGCAAGGCTGTTTATAGTAGGCTAGTGGCCAGTCCTTTTGTCAGGCAGGACCATACAGAACACATTTTGGGGGCATTGCCACGAGCCTATAAACTGAAATGAAAAACAAACAAGTTAGTAAACTGAAATTAAAATAATGACTTATGTAAATGAGATTTTGATTTTTTTTTTTTCACGTTTCTAAACATGTTTTCACTTTGTCATTCTGGGGTATTGTGAGATCCATTTGAATTTAGGTTGTAACACAACATTTGGAATAAGTCAAGGGGTGTGAATACTTTCTGAAGGTACTGTGTAGGTGGGTTTCTTAACGTTCATCCTGAACCTGAATTTATTGTACAGTTTTTATTTACCATGTCTCCCATCCTTCCAACAGGACCTGCTGGTGACAGCAGCCTTCACCTTCCTGTGGCTAGTGTCTTCCTCTGCCTGGGGTAAAGGCCTAACTGACATCAAGTGGGCTACCAGCCCCTCTAACCTGGTAGGCTTAATCTCCACTTGCAAGGACGTCAGAAACAAGTGCACATCAGGAGCAGTGCCTCACATGGGGCGACTCAACTCCTCTGTGGTAGGCTATATACGCATCATTCATGTTGGTTATAATCTGCACCTTCAATTCAAGGAAACTGCTTTAAAAAAAAATGTTTTACTTCCTCAATTGATTGGATTGAAATGGGGAAGAACCCTGCTTCACCTTACAGTCCTCTTTTGTAATATCTTTTCTCAATCTCAGAACGGGAAGGTTCATAATGAGGCAAAGTAGCAACATCTCAATTAAAAAAATGTAACTCTTCCTGACTAAGAAACATGATTTTTGTCGCCCCCTTATGGCAGATCTTTGGATTCCTCAATCTGATATTGTGGGGTGGTAACTGCTGGTTCATCTTCAAGGAGACCTCTTTCCACAAGTCAGCCAACCCCCCTGCGGTCATGGAGGGTTCAGGGGTCAGGTCCCTGCCGTCCTAACTGGGCAGTTCTCTACTGTCAACGGCTGTGTTCCAGACTGCCTACAATGCAGTCACACTGCATAAATGAACCAGTCTTTGGAGCGACTCTTAACTTCCACTCAAATTCTCACGTAGTCACGCATCGATGCCATTTGGAGACAATGTGACTTTGTGGAAGTTAATATTTTTTCCCCTCTGTGATTTCTGACTTGTTAAACACTTATCCAGGCGTTTTGAGATGTGGACTGATTTGCAGATGACCTGGAACAGAGCTGAAGTTTCCTCCACCCGAGTAGTTCCTATACCTTTTTCAAATGATTTGTAAATTGGTTCGAATGCTGCTTAGAAATGTCTTCTGTAAACTTAACCACAGTTTCTTTCATGCATTGCCAACATTGCCACATTTTATTATTCAAAAGCTTTCGAAGTGGTGAGTTTTAGGTTCTTTAAATAGGTACAAAACTGAATCCAGCAAATATAAAAAGGAGACATTTTGGGCAGGGTGTGAATTTAAGTCGTAACTAGTTTTGTTTCATTTAGTTAACTCTTTACTTCACGGTATAACTAACCCAATGCAACAATCAAATCAGTTTATTAAAAAGTTGCTGTGTGATTATTTCTTTCTGTTACTCTGTGGGTAGTTTAGTATATTTTTTTTATACACATTAAACAAAGTGCTTATTACAACAAGGGCTTTGCTTGTTATTTGCCACTTATAAGAAACTAAGCAGAAATGATTACGGACATCTGTGTGATGCTATGATCAATTCTACAGTACTTTCATGTCATGTTCAAAATGTGCCTTTCTTTCTTTGTGCCAGAAGGTTTGTAATATTTCATGCGTTTTTAAATGAACACGTTTTTTTTTTTAATATAAATGGGAAAATAAAGCCAGCAAAGTCCTGTTTTCACTTTGTCACAAGTAGTGATGAATTTCATACCTTTTGGTCACAACCATTTTTCAACTCTGTTGTTCAAATACATTTTAAATGATGTTCTGTAATTCCTTGGGTCTCTTCTACCTCAGTTTTGTGAAGTTTTCACTCTTCAAATAATAATGTTATCTTTCAAATGGTCAGTCTCATTCAGTATTGTTTATATATATACATTTCAATTTAAGGTATCATTATTGTGACACACCATTTAAACAAAGCTGTAAATTAAAGGAAAATAGCTGGTAAATGTGTCCTGTGTCTTCTATAATTTAGATTTGTCTTCATGTCTGCACTGATTTTACTACCAGGAATGTGTACCTTGAAAAATAGTGTACAAAACATTAAATTGACAGGAAACTCAGCCCCAGGACAGTAAACCCACCACAGCACTGCTTCAGATACAGCCCCACGACAGTAAACCCACCACAGCACTGCTTCAGATACAGCCCCAGGACAGTAAACCCTCCACAGCACTGCTTCAGATACAGCCCCAGGACAGTAAACCCACCACAGCACTGCTGGGGTAGGAAGTCCAGAGGCGGCCCAGGGGGAGCAGGTAGCTGACTAATGATCTGAGAGTAGAAACTATTGGCCAGTCTTCCAGTTCTTGCCATGATGCTCCTGTACTGCACACGTCTGAGTGATGGAAGTGGGGAAAACAGGATATGACTCGGGCGGCTGGGGATCCTGATGATCTTCTTGGCCTTCCTGCAACACCTGGTGTTGTAGGTGTCCTGGAGGGCAGGCAGTGTGCACCCAATGGTTTGTTTGGCTGAGTGTACTAAACATGTTTTTTTTTGTTTGTTAAATGTAACTTTTATTTAACTGGGCAAGTCAGTTAAGAACAAATTCATATTTACAATGACGGCCTACACCAAACCTGGGCGACGTTGGGCCAATTGTGCGCCGCCCTATGGCACTCCCAATCATGGTCGGTTGTGATACAGACTAGAATCGAACCAGGGTGTCTGTAGTGACGCCTCAAACACTGAGATGCAGTGGCTTAGACCGCTGCGCCACTCGGTAGTGTCTTGCAGTCAGCGGCGGAGTTCCCGAATTTCTTCGGCCTCCTGAGGTTAAAAAGTTGCTGTCATGCCTTCTTCACCATTGTGTCCGTGTGGTTTGACCATTTCAGCTCCTTTGAGATTTACATTTTAGTCATTTAGCAGACGCTCTTATCCAGAGCGACTTACAGTAGTGAATGCATACATTTCATACAATTTCATTTTTTTTTTTTTTTGCTGGCCCCCCGTGGGAATCGAACCCACAACCCTGGTGTTGCAAACACCATGCTCTACCAACTGAGCTACAGGGAAGGCTAGATGTGTATACCGAGTTACTGGACGTTTTTGACCTTCTCCACGGTGGCCCCGTTGATCAGGATGGGGGCGTGCCAGGCCTGGTTCCTCCTGAAGTCCACAATCAGCTCCTTTGTTTTGCTGACATTTTTTTTTTTTTTGTGTGTGTGTGTGTGTGTGTGTGTGTGTGTGTGTGTGTGTGTGTGTGTGTGTGTGTGTGTGTGTGTGTGTGTGTGTGTGTGTGTGTGTGTGTGTGTGTGTGTGTGTGTGTGTGTGTGTGTGTGTGTGTGTGTGTGTGTGTGTGTGTGTGTGTGTGTGTGTGTGTGTGTAAAAATATTTGCTATGTTGGTTTTGTATGTGACTGTGGTGTAGTATATGAACATAGAAATACACTTTATATACAGCAGTATGTGGACACCCCTTCAAATGAATGGATTAAGCTATTTGAGTCACATCCGTTGCTGACAGGTGTATAAAATCGAGCACACAGCTATGCAATCTCCATAGACAAAAATTGGCATTAGAATGGCCTGTACTGAAGAGCTCAGTGACTTTCAACGTGGCACCGTCATAGGATGCCACCTTTCCAACAAGACAGTTCGTCAAATTTCTGCCCTGCTTGAGCTGCCCCGGTTAACTGTAAGTGCTGTTATTGTGAAGTGGAAATGTCTTAGAGTAACAACGGGACTGCCAAGTGCTCATGCGCATAGCACGTAAAAATCGTCTGTCCTCGGTTGCAACACTCACTACCGTGTTCCAAACTGCCTCTGGAAGCAACGTCAGTACAATAACTGTTTGTCGGTTTCCATGGCCGAGCAGCCGCACACAAGCCTAAGATCACCATACGCAATGCCAAGCGTCGACTGGTTTGATGAATCACACTTCATCATCTGGCAGTCCGACAGACAAATCTGGGTTTGGCGGATGCCAGGAAAACGCTTCCTGCTCCAATACATAGTGCCAACTGTAAAGTTTGGTGGAGGAGGAATAACGGTCTGGGTGTGTTTATTTCATGGTTCGGGCTAGGCCCCTTAGTTCCAGTGAAGGGGAATCTTAAGGCTATAGCATACAACAACATTCTAGACGATTCTGTGCTTCCAACTTTGTTGCAACAGTTTGGGGAAGGCCCTTTCCTGTTTCACCATGACAGTGCTCCCTTGCACAAAGCAAGGTCCATACAGAAATGTTTTGTCGAGATCAATGTGGAACTTGACTGGCCTGCGCAGAGCCCTGACCTTAACCCCATCGAACACTTTTGGGATGAATTGGAACACCGACTGCGAGCCAGGCCTAATTTCCTAACATCAGTGCCCGACCTCAGTAATGCGCTTGTGGCAGAATGGAAGCAAGTCCCTGCAGCAATGTTCCAACATCTAGTGGAAAGCCTTCCCAGAACAGTGGAGGCTGTTATAGCAGCAAAGGTTGGACCAACACCATATTAATGCCTGTGATTTTTCGAGTGAGATGTTCGACAAGCAGGTGTCCACATACTTTTGCCATGTAGTCAAGATAAGACTTACCTTATGCTGCTATAATAAAATTGTAATTTATGGAAAACTATATATAAAAAATACTTGAACAGCTTTTATATTGAATTACAGGCAACATGTAGAAATAAATTATGAAATCGTTTTAACTTAGCTGTTTGGAGTGCCATCTAGTGTAGCAAAAGCATAAACTTCAGGTTGCTCATTTTGGACTGCAGTAACATCATGACAACACCAGATGGCAGTAAACCCTTAGCTTTATACAGAGTAACTGGTCTTTTTGTTGTTGTTGTTGAATTGAATTAATTGTAATGTTACTGGGCTAGATCTAGAAATTCTCATAAAATTAATTGTTCTAATTAAAAATGTAATCAATCAAATGTGTTATACACAATACATTCTGTAATGTTCTGCCCTCCTGATCAGACCACTGATTGGCTTAATTGCTGGATGGATCGTAATGTCCTTCACGAGACAGAGGAGAGCCTAGTTCATATATTGCTATCTAATGATATCCACCTGCTATACTTGGTCATATTCATTAGTGCACACTGTAGCAAAACATTTTGCAATGGAAAACAAAAACTCCCCGTTTCAGACCATTTTCTTCCATTTGGTTCCTAGTGATAACATCTAATGTCCCAGCATGCACCTCACCAGACACAGGAGGTCATCAAATTCATATTGGTGTTCCAAAAGCAAAATAGGCCTGAAGTGTGAGTTGCTAGCCCCTCAAATCTCAGTGGCCGGCTATTATCATAACTAGTATTGATATTCAAATCAGTATAGCTGCAAGGAGTTGGAAAAGAGCAGAAGCTTAAAATAGATCTCTCTGAGGAGGTAGAAGCCAGGCTGAAGCTCACAGCCTTCTTACTCACAGAGAAGAGAGAGAGAGAGAGAGAGAGAGAGAGAGACAGAGACAGAGAGAGAGGAAGAAAGAGAGAGGGAGAGAGAGAGAGGAAGGGAGAGCGAGAGAAGACGGGAGGGAGCGAGGAAGGGAGGAAGGGAAAGAGAGAGAGGAAGGGAGAGAGAGGAAGGGAAAGAAAGAGAGGAAGGGAGAGAGAGAGGGAGAGAGAGAGGAAGGGAGAGAGAGAGGAAGAAAGGGAGAGAGAGAGGAAAGAAGGAAGGGAGAGAGGGAGAGGAAGCGAGAGAGAGAGAGGAGGAAGGAAAATATAGAGGAAGGAAGGAAGGAAGGAAGAGAGAGAGGAAATGAGAGAGAGAGAGAGGAAGGGAGAGAGGAAGGGAAAGAGAGAGAGGAAGGGAGGGAGAGAGGAAGGGAGGGAGGGAGAGAGGAATGGAGGGAGTGAGAGAGGAAGAGAGGAATGGAGGGAGAGAGAAAGAGAGAGAGGGAGGGAGAGAGGAATGGAGGGAGAGAGAGAGAGAAAGAGAGGAAGAGAGGGAGGGAGAGAGGAATGGAGGGAGGGAGAGAGAGAGAGAGGAAGGGAGGGAAAGAGAGAGTAAGGGAGGGAGAGAGGAAGGGAGGGAGAGAGGAAGGAAGGAAGGAAGGAAAGGAAGGAAGGAAGGAAGGAAGGAAGGAAGGAAGGAAGGAAGGAAGGAAGGAAGGAAGGAAGGAAGGAAGGAAGGAAGGAAGGAAGAGAGAGAAAGAGAGGGAGAGAGGGAGAGAGGAATGGAGGGAGGGAGGGAGAGAGAAATGGAGGGAGGGAGTGTCCATTGAGAGAAGAGCTTCAGGCAGTCATTGAACGTTGAGGTAAATGTACAGCATGATCTCTTGAGAGAAAACATTTCCAGAGAAAACATAAAGACTTTTATCTATCCTCCAGGGTGCTTAAGATTCTGCCATTGAAAAAAGGCATGCCGTACTCCAACAATGGGCAAAATATATGAACTATGCTAGATTCCAGTCTGTGTAGATATTGCAATGGGGATTTATTTCAGTCTATGAATCAGTTTCAAGATAACGTTTTTTAATATAATCCTAATTTCATTGTCTGAACATCATCACCCCCCCGTAGATCCATTTCTTTGTAATAGCAGAGTGGAGCGCAGTCTTCCATTAGTGAAATTAAATCGAGAAAAAATCTCTCCTGTGACATCCCATATTGAGTGTTTCCTCCTTGTTATAGAAATGGACTGATTGGTGTCTCTTGGGATCTCTATTGCTCTCTGCTGGTTTAGAACTATCAGAGGTTTGTTGGCACAATCTGACTCTGTTCTGATTGTGTGTGTGATAAACACTGGACTGGCCCTTATAACCAAAGGTTGAAGTTGGCTGTCATTGTCTTTGAGCTGTAGCTAGGGGTACGGTTGATGAGCGTAGTGAGGTGACCTTGACTAAGTTAGTCCCAGGGGCCCATGTGGGACCCACATCGCACTGCGGCATGACACGACCTTAACAGACAGAGAGAGAGTCCTCCAACACAGGAATTATACTGGTCATGAGGAAGTACCTGGTCAGTAGGACTATATGTACTGGAGGGAGTGGGACCAAAACAACAACAACTATCACATCTACCACAACAACAACTACCACCAAAACAACAACTACCACATCTACCACAACAACTACCACCAAAACAACAACAACAACAACAACAACAACAGCAATAACAACTACCAAAACAACAACTACCAAAACAACAACAACTACCAAAACAACAACTACCACATCTATCACAACAACTACCACCAACACAACAACAACAATAACAACTACCAAAACAACAACTACCAAAACAACAACAACCAAAACAACAACAACAACAATAACAACTACCACATCTACCACAACAACTACCACCAACACAACAACAACAATAACAACTACCAAAACAACAACTACCAAAACAACAACTACCACATCTATCACAACAACTACCACCAACACAACAACAACAATAACAACTACCAAAACAACAACTACCAAAACAACAACAACCAAAACAACAACAACAATAACAACTACCACAACAACCAAAACAACAACAACAACAACAACTACCAAAACAACAACAACCACCAAAACAACATCAACCGAAACAACAACTACCACAACAACCAAAACAACAACAACTACCACAACAACAACTACCACAACAACCAAAACAACAACAACTACCACAACAACAACTACCACAACAACCAAAACAACAACAACTACCACAACAACCAAAACAACTACAACTACCACAACAACAACTACCACAACAACCAAAACAACTACAACTACCACAACAACAACTACAACAACCAAAACAACTACAACAACTACCACAACAACAACAACTACAACAATAACAACCAAAACAACAACAACTACAACAACTAGCACAACAACAACTACCCCAACAACAACAACAACTACCAAACAACAACAACAGCAACTACCACAACATCCAAACAACAAAAACAACAACAACTACAACAACAGCTTAGTACACAGCATAGAGGAGTGGAAATGTAGAGACTTCATTAACATTTTAGATGTTGGGAACATGATGTCTTAGCATATGCTCTGTGCAGTGGGGCGTTACCAGGGGTGGAAATTAAGTCAGCCCGAGGCTAGTACGTTTCAGTGCAAAACTGGCCCATCAAACCAGTAAAATGTTGTCTTTTCAAATATCGCATGGCACAGATTTTGGACCTGAATGCTACCCAGGCTAGTATGAATTCTGGCCTACTAACCCGGCTGGACAGAACCCCAAATCCTTGAGTTCTATCCCTGGGTGTTACTAATTACTATCTAAATCACTTTAATATAAAAACACCCTGTAAGAGATCATTTAGAGGTTATTGACATCAACACAATTAAGAAGAGAAGTGATAAAATGGTGGTAAAATCTCCAGCTGGACTGACCTATCATCACTCAGACACCTCAATGTACAGCTGTCAGCTGCTGGGGAGGAGAGACCAGTCAGTTGATTAATGGACCATCACTCAGACACCTCTGGATAGGGCCAGAGAGACAGATAGCAGTAGTAAACCAGGGAATCTATAGATTTACCTTTTTATTTAAATACCGTAATACATGAATATGTGCCAATTTAAGGAGGATAACAGATCGATCAACATGATACTAGCTTTCTATTCTGATAATAACATACACCCTGACACCATCTCTCTGTCTATTGGGAACAAACATCCCATTTAGAAGAGCAATGTGTAATATAGTGAAAACAGTGCCATTTCAGATACTTAGCATTTAGAAGAGTTCAAAGTATGCATCCCAATCATCTCACATTTCTCTTGAGGTGTGTACTTGCTCAATTCCCTTCTTGGATTTGAAAGGAAATGATCGGTCTATGGAAACTTCCTCTAGGCCATGCCCACACCAATCCAATGCTTTTAAACTACTGGGGAGTAGTGAACAAGGAGGAAGGACACTTCAGGAGGAAGGAGACTTCAGGAGGAAGGACACTTCCCTGTGTACTGGAGGGAGTGGGACCAAAACAACAACAACTACCACATATACCACAACAACAACTACCACCAAAACAACAACAACAATAACAACTACCAAAACAACAACTACCACCAAAACAACAACAACAATAACAACTACCAAAACAACAACAACTACCACATATACCACAACAACAACTACCACCAAAACAACAACAACAATAACAACTACCACAACAACAACTACCACCAAAACAACAACAACAATAACAACTACCAAAACAACAACTACCACCAAAACAACAACAACAATAACAACTACCAAAACAACAACAACTACCACATATACCACAACAACAACTACCACCAAAACAACAACAACAATAACAACTACCACAACAACAACTACCACCAAAACAACAACAACAATAACAACTACCAAAACAACAACTACCACCAAAACAACAACAACAATAACAACTACCAAAACAACAACAACAACTACCACATCTACCACAACCAACAACTACCACCAAAACAACAACAACAATAACAACTACCAAAACAACAACTACCACCAACAACAACAACAACAATAACAACTACCAAAACAACAACAACTACCACATATACCACAACAACAACTACCACCAAAACAACAACAACAATAACAACTACCACAACAACAACTACCACCAAAACAACAACAACAATAACATCTACCACAACAACAACTACCACCAAAACAACAACAACAATAACATCTACCACAACAACAACTACCACATCTACCACAACAACAACTACCACCAAAACAACAACAACAACTACCAAAACAACAACTACCAAAACAACAACAATAACAACTACCACAACAACAACTACCACCAAAACAACAACAACAACAATAACAACTACCACAACAACAACTACCACCAAAACAACAACAACAACAATAACAACTACCAAAACAACAACTACCAAAACAACAACAACTACCAACTGGCCTTCCCTGTGGCTCAGTTGGTAGAGCATGGTATTTGCAACGCCAGTATGGTGTGTGCAACGCCAGGGTTGTAGGTTCGATTCCCACGGGGGGCCAGTACAAAAAAAGTAAAACATTATTTTTTAAATGCATGAAATGTATGCATTCACTACTCTAAGTCGCTCTGGATAAGAGCGTCTGCTAAATGACTAAAAAAAGTTTAAAAAAACAAAAGAAAGTAAAAAAACTGCAGGAGGAAGGAGAGATTATTGGGAAGCAACCATAGAGAGACAGGTGATGAGGTACCAGGGGATTGGCTGGTGATGAAGGTAGGTTAGGACTGCATCTGTTATCTGTAATATGGAAAAAACTAGCAGGGTTGTGGGGGTCAGTATGTGATAAGTTCCAGCATTGTCTGTCTAACTGGGCTGTAGGGAGACAGACAGGAGAGGAGGCAGGCAGGCAGGCAGACAGAAACAGAGACAAACGGACAGACAGAGCGAGCGCGTGCAAGAGCGAGAGGGAAAGGTGGAAAGAGAGAGACAGAGAGAGAGAGAAACTCTGTCCCTAGATGTTTTGCTGCTGGATCCTTCCTTGTCTTCTGAAACGTTGCTGTGTGGTTGTGTGATTGGGTGAAATGGTTGGAGAGCCACGTGCTTTTTTTTCTTCATACCATCATTCTATTACAATACATTCAATGATTGGCTGGCAGCCACTCAGTTCCTTATTCCTATTTTAGTACAATCTCATTCATACATTTCTTCTTCATTACCTCAGAAATAACTATGCGTTACTATGACAACAGCTGCAAGAAGGGTTGTGGCTGTCATAACATTTTGTCAGCCGGTGATTGTCAAGTAAATAACTGCTGGTCTTACTTGACTGTTAATTAACTTCTTATGGATAGGGGGCAGTATTCGGAAGTTTGGATGAATGAGGTGCCCAATGTAATCTGCCTGTTACTCAGGCCCAGACGCTAGGATATGCATATAATTGGTAGTATTGGATAGAAAACACTCTAAAGTTTCCAAAACGGTTAAAATAATGTGAGTATAACAGAACCGATATAGCAGGCAAAAACCCGAGATGAATCCATCCGGGATTTCTTTGTTGTTGAGCTCACTCCTCGTTATAATGGCTGTCTATGGGAATATCAATAGAATACCTCCCAGATTGCAGTTCCTAGGGCTTCCAGTAGATGTCAACAGTCTTTAGAAAGAGTTTCAGGCTTGTTTTTTGAAAAATGAGCTAGAATTTGTAGTTTTTCTAAGTGGCTCCCATTTTGGCTGTAGTGTTGTGGTGCACGTCGGTGAGGGCGCGCACTTCGTTATTTATCTCCGGTAATGAACATACTATACTCCGTCTTAAATTTGATAGTTTATTTACATATTAGGGTACCTGAGGATTGATTAGAAACGTTGTTTGACTTGTTTGGATGAAGTTTATTGGTAACTTTCGGGATTCATTTGTATGCATTTTGAACGAGGGAAACCGGTGGATTAGTCAAGCGCGCCAACTAAACTGACTTTTTGGGATATAAAGAAGGGCTTTATCGAACAAAAGGAACATTTGTTATGTAGCTGGGACCCTCGTGATTGCAACCAGAGGAAGATCTTCAAAGGTGGTTGGAAGATGTATGTAATGCTTTTGTATGCGGGGCGCTGTCCTCAGATAATCGCATGGTGTGCTTTCGCCATAAAGCCTTTTTGAAATCTGACAAAGCGGCTGGATTAACAAGAAGTTAAGCTTTTAAATGATGTAAGACACTTGTATTTTCATGAATGTTTAATATTACGAATTTTGTATTTTGAATTTCGCGCTCTGCAATTTCACCGGATGTTGTCGAGGTGGGTCGCTAGCGGCATGCCTTTCCCAAATAGGTTAACATTAAAACATTTAACATTTCCTGGCTTCCACGCATCGCCCACAAGCCACTGATGCAGACCTTTGGAACATATACATTTTTTAAAAAGTCTAATAAATCCATGTAATATAACCTACACCATCACAATAAATGCATTATTTATTTTAGACAGGTCTAAAGAAACATGATATGAATATAATGTAGTCTATTTCAGAAGTTAACCTTAAGTTAGGCCCTGATCTGGCTATGACACATGACTGTGGGCTACACTACTTCATTTAGCAGACAGGATTTGCTTAGAATTCCGTGGCATTATTTTATGTGAAGAACACAATTGAACATAGCTGAATAAAATAGAAAGGATATTTTCTCCAAACGATTTGAGGGAGTGAGCACATGCGACTATTCTGTGTTGAGCGGTAGGTACTCCTATATGCTTAATTTAGAGTTATTAATGTAACTTTAGTTGTTCTGCAAACGTTGGGCTATATTTTTAGATTTTTAATACATTGTAAGGCTGCATGATGAGACTAATGATGATTTGAAAAAAGTAGCATGAAAGGCATGAGCTCCGCTTTGTTTTTTTTGTGCAGGCTGTACACACTCCATCAGTCTCTCATTCACAAAAGCACTTGATAATGCCTCAAATTTCCATGCGGCATCCCCTTTGTGTGGCCGTAATGCCCCCTAAAAAAAATCCATGTCTGTTGCAGCCAGTGGTCGTTGTTCCCTTGGGCTGAATATAATAATTATAATTCTCTTCTCCCGGCTGCGTGCACCTCTCACTCGCATGACTCTCAGTCACGTGATCAGGTCTTTCTCACAGGTTACAAGTGAAGACGGACACATCGGAGACGCAACTGCTCGCGTCCTTATCCAATTCCGAGGCGCATATTGAAGATATTGGAAGAACTGTCTATATTTACTTTACATTTACATTACATTACATTTAAGTCATTTAGCAGACGCTCTTATCCAGAGCGACTTACAAATTGGTGCATTCACCTTATGATATCCAGTGGAACAACCACTTTACAATAGTGCATCTAAATCTTTTAAGGCGGGGGGGGGTAGAAGGATTACTTTATCCTATCCTAGGTATTCCTTAAAGAGGTGGGGTTTCAGGTGTCTCCGGAAGGTGGTGATTGACTCCGCTGTCCTGGCGTCGTGAGGGAGCTTGTTCCACCATTGGGGTGCCAGAGCAGCGAACAGTTTTGACTGGGCTGAGCGGGAACTGTGCTTCCTCAGAGGTAGGGGGGCCAGCAGGCCAGAGGTGGACGAACGCAGTGCCCTTGTTTGTACTTTATTTATTTACTTTTCGGCAGCCTACAAGATGAGTGAACTAACAAAGAGCAAAAGCACTAGTCTATGTCAATCTACTCTCCCCCATAGTACAAAAGTTGACCTATTCTATTATGTGTGAGGAAGAAATATTCCAAACATAGTCTGGGACAGTTGTGGGATGCGATAGATCCCAAATTAATACAACCACTAGCATCAAAAAACTTTTTTTAAGCATTGAGGTTGACTCAACAGATCAGAATGTTTAGCTTAAAATGTTGATAAACTATTAGGGTATTTCTTCACATTATAAGCGCAGCAATGCGCACACGGCAGTAGGCTATAAGCGCAAATGTTCCATTAGCGGAAAACACCATTCTCAAAAGTGACCACAAATGCATTTATGCATGTAATACTTTGATTATAAAGGTTTAAAATGGTGAAAATTATCTTCCCTAAACTTGAAACTCATGTGCTGCATATTTATGCCAGTTAGGCTCTACACCCATTATAAAGCAAATTAATGTGCTTCATTTTAAGAAGTTATTTGGCCAATTTGTGATACAACTAAAACAATGCATGTCATCTAAGCACTTAAATAGCTAATGGAGGACACTTTTCCCGTGGTTAATTTTCCTGTTGTAAAGAGAAGCAATGTGCTTATTATTAGGAAAGTTGAAAAATAAATATAGTAGGCCTCGCCTATAGAAAGCTGATGGGATCCTCCTCTTTTTAATAGAGGCCATCACTCTGTTTCTCACGCAATTGCATAGCCTATAGAAATGTTGTGCAACATGAGCTCATGGGCTCTCATGTAATGTTTGATTAGATTTTTGACTACATTTGCATTGATGTCAGAGTGATTAGAGGGACAATAGAGTGCTGAGTACCAGGCAGTTAGCAAGTTTGGTAGACTACTAATGACTATCAGCAGCATCAGAGCTTGGAGAAGCCTAATTACCGTGACTAAATGGTCATGTGAAATTTGAATGCCGTAATTACTCGTAACCGCCAGTGTGGCAGTAATACGGTCACCGTAACAGCCCTAGCTGTAACAGTTGGAATGTTTTCATTAGACAAGAACATTACTGTTGAATACAAGGACATGCTGGTAAAGTCACCGTTCAATTCAAGGAATTGACAAGATCAGAATGCTGTCGTTACCACAGGTAAATCCCAAACTGTTTCGCACAGCACAAGTTCTACAGCAGGTATTCCCAAACTGGGGTACGCTTACCCCCAGGAGTACGCGCATTGCCATCGGGGGTATGCCAAATAAAAATGTGATTCACATAAAAAAAAAAATATATATACAGTTGAAGTCGGAAGTTTACATACACTAAGGTTGGAGTCAGAAGTTTACATACACTTAGGTTGGAGTCATTAAAACTCGTTTTCAACCACTCCACAAATTTCTTGTTAACAAACTATAGTTTTGGCAAGTCAGTTAGGACATCTACTTTGTGCATGACACAAGTCATTTTTCCAACAGTTTTTTACAGACAGATTATTTCACTTATAATTCACTGTATCACAATTCCAGTGGGTCAGAAGTTTACATACACTAAGTTGACTGTGCCTTTAAACAGCTTGGAAAATTCTAGAAAATAAATCAGCCAAGACCTCTGAAAAAAAATTGTGGACCTCCACAAGTCTGGTTCCTCCTTGGGAGCAATTTCCAAATGCCTGAAGGTACCACATTCCTCTGTACAAACAACAGTACGCAAGTATAAACACCATGGGACCACGCAGCTTTCATACCGATCAGGAAGGAGTTGCGTTATGTCTCCTAGAGATGAACGTACTTTGGTGTGAAAAGTGCAAATCAATCCCAGAACAACAGCAAAGGACCTTGTGAAGATGCTGGAGAAAACAGGTACAAAAGTATCTATATCCACAGTAAAACGAGTCCTATATCGACACAACCTGAATGGCTGCTCAGCAAGGAAGAAGCCACTGCTCCAAAACCGCCATAAAAAAGCCAGACTACGGTTTGCAACTGCACATGGGGACAAAGATCATACTATTTGGAGAAATGTCCTCTGGTCTGATGAAACAAAAATAGAACTGTTTGGCCATAATTACCATCATTATGTTTGGATGAAAAAGAGGGAGGCTTGCAAGCTGAAGAACACCATCCCAACGTGAAGCACAGGGTGGCAGCATCATGTTGTGGGGGTGCTTTGCTGCAGGAGGGACTGGTGCACTTCACAAAATAGATGGCATCATGAGGGAGGAAAATTATGTGGATATATTGAAGCAACATCAGTCAGGAAGTTAAAGCTTGGTCGCAAATGGGTCTTCCAAATGGACAATGACCCCAAGCATACTTCCAAAGTTGTGGCAAAATGGCTTAAGGACAACAAAATCAAGGTATTGCAGTGGCCATCACAAAGCCCTGACCCCAATCCTATAGAACATTTGTGGGCAGAGCTGAAAAAGTGTGTGCGAGCAAGGAGGCCTACAAACCTGACTCAGTTACACCAGCTCTGTCAGGAGGAATGGGCCAAAATTCACCCACGTTATTGTGGGAAGCTTGTGGAAGGCTACCCGAAACATTTGACCCAAGTTAAACAATTTAAAGGCAATGCTACCAAATACTAATTGAGTGTATGTAAACTTCTGACCCACTGGGAATGTGATGAAAGAAATAAAAGCTGAAATAAATAATTCTCTCTACTTGTCACAGGCGTCGAAATGAGTAGACCAAGGCGCAGCGTGTATAGCGCTCATATTTAAACTTTTAATGAAGACACTTGAACCAAAACAATAAAACGACCGACAACAGTTCCGTAAGGTACACTCTGACAAAACGGAAAACAACTACCCACAAAAAAACAAAGGAAAAACAGGCTGCCTAACTATAGCTTCCAATCAGAGACAACGATAGACACCTGCCTCTGATTGGAAACCATACCCGGCCAAAACATAGAACACAAAACATAGAATGCCCACCCACCAATCACACCCTGGCCTAGCTAAACAGAGAAAACACAGCTCTCCTAGGTCAGAGCGTGACAGTACCCCCCCCCCCCCCCCCCCCCCCCCAAAGGTGCGGACTCCCGGCCGCAAACCTGAACCTATTGGGGAGGGTCCGGGTGGGCATCTATAATTGGCGGCGACTCTGATTCGGGGTGTAGCCCCCACACCGCCCGCTGATCCCCCCGCTTCTGTATCGCCGGAGAAACCAGATCGTGGATCAGCGCCGGAGGCTCTGAACTGCCGACCGTCGCTGACGACTCGGGGCTGTAAACCGTCGCTGAAGACTCGGGGCTGCAGACCGTCGCTGAAGACTCGGGGCTGCAGACCTTCGCTGAAGACTCGGGGCTGCGGACCGTCGCTGAAGACCCCCGGGCTGCGGACCGTCGCTGAAGACTCCGGGCTGCAGACCGCCGCTGAAGGCTCCGGACTGCGGAGCGTCGCTGGAGGCTCCGGACTGGGGAGCGTCGCTGGAGGCTCCGGACTGGGGGGAGTCGCTGTAGGCTCCGGGCTGAGGGGCGTCGCTGGAGGCTCCGAGCTGAGGGGCGTCGCTGGAGGCTCCGAGCTGAGGAGCGTCGCTGGAGGCTCCGAGCTAAGGAGTGTCGCTGGAGGCTCCGGGCTGAGGAGCGTCGCTGGAGGCTCCGGGCTGAGGAGCGTCTCTGTAGGTTCCAGACTGGGGACCTTCGCTGCAAGGCTCCGTGCCATGGATCATCACTACTGGTTCCGTGCCATGGATCATCACTGGAGGCTTTGTGCTATGGATCATCACTGGAGGCTCCGGGCCATGGATTATCACTGGAGGCTTCGTGCCATGGATCATCCCTACAGGCGCCGGGCCATGGATCATCACTGGAGGCTTCGTGCCATGGATCATCCCTACAGGCTCCGGGCCATGGATCATCACTGGATGCTTTGTGCCATGGATTATCACTGGAGGCTTCCTACGGGGAGCTGGAACCGGTCTCACCAGACTGGGGAGACGCACTGAGGACCGCGTGCTCAAAGCAGGCACCGGCCGTACTGGGCTATGGTGGCGCACTGGAGGAAGAGTGCGCGGAGCAGGTACAGGACGTACTGGGCTATGGTGGCGCACTGGAGGGAGAGTGCGCGGAGCAGGCACAGGACATACTGGGCTATGGTGGCGCACTGGAGGAAGAGTGCGCGGAGCAGGCACAGGGTACACTGGGCCTTGGAGGTGCACTGGAGGTCTGGCGCTTAGGGCTGGCACAACCCGTCCTGGCTCGATGTTGACTATAGCCCGACAAGGGCGGAGCACTGGTACAGGACGAACTGGGCTGTGCTGGTGAATGAGGGGTACCGTGCGTAGAGCAGGTGCAGGATAACCTGGGCCGAAGAGACGCACTGGAGACCAGGTACGTTGAGCCGGTGCACTTCTCCCTGGCTGCCGGCCAACTCTAGCACGGCAACGGTGAGGAGCTTGCACCGAGTGCACCGGGCTGTGAGTACGCACTGGCGACACAGTGCGTATCACCGCATAACACGGTGCTTGCTCGGTCACTCGTTCCCCACGGTAAGCACGGGGAGTTGGCTCAGGTCTTAACCTTGCCTTAGCCAATCTACCCGTGTGCCCCCCAAAATGTTTTTGGGGGGCGCTGCCTCTCGGCCTCCTGTTGCTTGCCTAGCCGTTCCTCCCAGTATCGCCGTTCCGCCTTCGCTGCCTCTATCTCCCATTGCGGACGGTGATACTCCCCAGGCCTTGTCCAGGGTCCTGCCCAAACTAGGATCTCCTCCCAGGTCCACTCCTCTGAGCCATACTGCTTGGTCCCGCTCCTCCTCCTGGAGAGTGCACGCTGCTTGGTCTTCTTGTGGTGGGTAGTTCTGTCACAGGCGTCGAAATTAGTAGACCAAGGCGCAGCGTGTATAGTGCTCATATTTAAACTTTTAATGAAGACACTTGAACCAAAACAATAAAACGACCGACAACAGTTCCGTAAGGCTGACAAAACACTGACAAAACGGAAAACAGCTACCCACAAAAAACAAAGGAAAAACAGGCTGCCTAAGAATGGCTTCCAATCAGAGACAACGATAGACACCTGCCTCTGATTGGAAACCATACCCGGCCAAAACATAGAACACAAAACATAGAATGCCCACCCACCTATCACACCCTGGCCTAGCTAAACAGAGAAAACACAGCTCTCCTAGGTCAGAGCGTGACACTACTATTATTCTGACATTTCACATTCTTAAAATAAAGTGGTGATCCTACAGTGAGGGAAAGAAGTATTTGATCCCCTGCTGATTTTGTACGTTTGCCCACTGACAAAGAAATGATCAGTCTATAATTTTAAGGGTAGGTTTATTTGAACAGTGAGAGACAGAACAACAACAAAAAAATCCAGAAAAATGCATGTCAAAAATGTTAGAAATTGATTTGTATTTTAATGAGGGAAATAAGTATTTGACCCCCTCTCAATCAGAAAGATTTCTGGCTCCCAGGTGTCTTTTATACAGGTAACGAGCTGAGATTAGGAGCACACTCTTAAAGGGAGTGCTCCTAATCTCAGTTTGTTACCTGTATAAAAGACACCTGTCCACAGAAGCAATCAATCAATCAGATTCCAAACTCTCCACCATGGCCAAGACCAAAGAGCTCTCCAAGGATGTCAGGGACAAGATTGGAGACCTACACAAGGCTGGAATGGGCTACAAGACCATCGCCAAGCAGCTTGGTGAGAAGGTGACAACAGTTGGTGCGATTATTCGCAAATGGAAGAAACACAAAAGAACTGTCAATCTCCCTCGGCCTGGGGCTCCATGCAAGATCTCACCTCGTGGAGTTGCAATGATAATGAGAACGGTGAGGACTCAGCCCAGCACTACACGGGAGGATCTTGTCAATGATATCAAGGCAGCTCCAATACTTTTCCCCCCCGCTGTATATGGTGAGCTACCGAGTGGCTAGGACAGGCAAGCCCCATACTATTGTGGACTTAATTCTTCCTGCTGCCGTGGATATGGCTGGGACAACGCTGGGGGAAAAGGCAAAAAAAACTAAACAGACAATGACTTCATCAAACAACACTTTTTCACGACGCATCAGTGACATGGCAGGAGATGTTTTGAAACAATTACTGCTTCGCATACAAGCCAGTGAATTATATGCGTTACAGCTGGATGAGTCAACAGTCGTGGCGGGCTGGGCACAACTCCTGGTATACGTCCGTTACGTTTATGGGGAGTCGATTAAGGAAGACATCCTCTTCTGCAAACCACTGGAAACCAGAACAACAGGAGAGAATATTTTTTAAGTACTGGAAAGCTTTGTGACATCAAATGGACTTTGGTGGTCAAGATGTGTTGGTATCTGTACTGATGCCGCAAAAGCAGTGTCAGGGAGACATAGTGGTGTGGTAACGCGTGTGCAAGCTGTTGCTCCCGACGCCACTTGGGTACACTGCAGCATCCACCGAGAGGCTCTTGCTGCCAAGGGAATGCCTGACAGCTTGAAAGACATTTTGGACACTACAGTGAAAATGGTTAACTTTGTTAAAGCAAGGCCCCTGAACTCTTGTGTATTTTCTGCATTTTGCAATGATATGGGCAGCGACCATGTAACGCTTTTACAACATACAGAAGTGCGCTGGTTTTCAAGGGGCTAAGTATTGACATGTTTTTTTTTAAATTGAGAGACGAGCTTAAAGTTCTTTACTGACCATAATTTTCACTTGTCTGACTGCTTGCATGATGACGAGTTTCTCACACTGCGCAATTACGCAGGTACTTTCCCGAAACGAATGACACAAACAACTTGATTCATTATCCCTTTCATGCCCTGCCTCCAGTCCACTTATAGATATATGAACAAGAGAGCCTCATCGAAATTGCAACAAGCGGTTCTGTGAAAATGTAATTTAATCAGAAGCCATTGCCAGATATCTGGATTGGGCTGTGCTCAGAGTTTCTTGCCTTGGCAAATCATGCTGTTAAGACACTGATGCCCTTTGCAAACACGTACCTATGTGAGAATGGATTCTCAGCCCTCACTAGCATGAAAACTAAATACAGGCACAGACTGTGTGTGGAAAATGATTTAAGACTGAGACTCTCTCCATTACAACCCAACATTGCAGAGTTATGTGTATCCTTTCAAGCATACCCTTCTCATTAACCTGTGGTGAGTTATTCACAATTTCTGATTAACAAATAAGGCTTTATATGTAAGATGGCTAAATAAAGAGCTAAATTATTGATTATTATTATGTTATTATTTGTGCCCTGGTCCTATAAGAGCTCTTTGTCACTTCCCATGAGCCGGGTTGTGACACAAACTCACACTCATTCTTATGTTTAATAAATGTATCGTATTGTGTGTGTGGCAGGCTTACAATGATGGCAAAAAACAACATTTGAGAGTGCGCTGACCCTGGTACTAGAGGGGGTACGCAGCTGGAGGCTGAATGTTTGAAAGGGTACGTGACTATAAAACGTTTGGGAACCACTGTTTTACAGCATAGCTTATGGTGCCAACCTAGCCCCTCCTTCCTGTGTTTGTATCTCCCTCCAGCCTTCCTGTCCTCCCTGACCTCTTAATTACTGTAGTCCACAGATAAGTTGTGTTTCTGAGAGATGTGTTCAACCCCAGACAGATGCTGCATGGTCTATAATAGTCTTAACGCCGCAAAGGCCTGCCGCAAGTTGCCAGGAAGATAGCACCAGTCAGGCCAGATGACGTTCTGCAGTGGAGTCAACCAGCTAGCCAGCCACACTAACGGTGTGAATGTAACGTTTATATTGGACTACTGCAGTGTTTCTCAATCTGTTTTAAATCAGGTACTGGAAAACTATGATCCTTCCTCCTTGGGGGGAGGGGGGGGACGGGGACGGGGACATTAGCACTGAGGAATACAGTGTTAGCTAACCATCGAGTATCATCACCATGGGTCGTAGAGATCCGTAGAGAGAAAAAAATCAATCTAATAGAGAAAAGTCTCCATCAAATTAGTGAATGAGTTCAGCTCAGAGGAATAACACTAATCCTGCTGTAATCTGCATGATGGGGTTTGTCTGTTGATTTTACTCTGCATTAATCACATCTCAATGACTCTGGACTAAAGCCATACTAGGCCATACCAGGCCATACCAGGCCATACCAGGCCATACCAAGCCATACCAGGCCATACCAGGCCATACCAGACCATGTTAAGTACACACAACTGCTATAGAGGTTGAAGTCAGTTAAATTTGAGAGACATTTCAGAAGCTAGCCTACACAGAACATTGCAGATATACATTTTTCAAAATGGCGTTTTTTTCCCTCCACAGTAATTCATATTGGCTATTATTTGGATGTTTATCTGAAGTCTAACCTGTCTGTGTTTATCAGAGACAAGAGACGCTGAGATATTGCTTTGAGGGATTAGACGAGCATTTCCTGTGTGTGTGTGTGTGTGTGTGTGTGTGTGTGTGTGTGTGTGTGTGTGTGTGTGTGTGTGTGTGTGTGTGTGTGTGTGTGTGTGTGTGTGTGTGTGTGTGGGGGGGGGGGGGGGGGGGGTGCCTGCCTGCCTGCCTGCCTGCCTGCCTGCCTGCCTGCCTGCCTGCTTGCCTGCTTGCCTGCTTGCCTGCTGCCTGCCTGCCTGCCTGCCTGCCTGCGTAATGATGATGGCAGAGGGATCAAACTGAACCCTAATAATGACAGGACAGTATTATGTTATTAAGAGACCATAACCCTCCAGACACACTACAGCAGGGATGGTATTACTAGAGCAGAGAAACCTTTTCAATCTCACCACGAGGCTCTTCACCAAGCACCAAGAGTGCTGCAGCTTGACATAGGCTTTATTTAACACTATGAAACAAATGTGTAAGGCTCTAGGGCTTACACAGGGCTGATCTAAAGAGTCTGCCTGCAGCGGGGGCTTCGCTAGTCACAGGAGGATGATACGAGACATAAAACAAAACGCGTTGCTATTCTTCTCTTCATTTTGTCCCATTCTTGTGTTAAACAGTGATTACAGACAGTCACCACACACCACACACCACACGGTGACTGGCTGGCTTATGTAACCTGGTCATTGGGAGTTAGGACAGCTTGCACAGCCAGGAGCCCCCGCCTCTGTCTCCTCCCTCTCCTCCACCTCCTGAGGGAGAGAGAGGGAAGGGAGGAAGAGGGGAGGGAGAGAACGGGGGAGAGAGAGAGGGAAGGGAGAGAGAGGGAAGGGAGGAAGAGGGGAGGGAGAGAGGGGGAGAGAGGAGAGAGAGGGAAGGGAAGAAAGGGGAGGGAGAGAGAGGGAAGGGAGGAAGAGGGGAGGGAGAGAGAGGGGAGAGAGGAGAGCGAGGGAAGGGAGGAAGAGGTGAGGGAGAGAGATGGAAGGGAGGAAGAGGGGAGGGAGAGAGAGGGGAGAGAGAGAGGGGGAAGGGAGAGAGAGGGGAGAGAGAGAGAGGGGGGAGGGAGAGGAAGAGGGGAGGGAGAGAGAGGGAAGGGAGGAAGAGGGGAGGGAGAGAGAGGGAAGGGAGGAAGAGGGGAAGGAGAGAGAGGGGGGAGAGAGGAGAGAGAGGGAAGGGAGAGAGAGGGAAGGGAGAGAGAGGGGAGGGGAGTGAGGGAGAGGGGAGGGGAGGGGAGGGAGGGAGAGGGGAGGGAGAGAGAGGGGGGAAAGGGGAGGGGGAGAGGGGAGGGAGAGACAGTGGAGGGGAGGAAGAGGGGAGGGAGAGAGAGGGAAGGGAGGAAGAGGGGAGGGAGAGAACGGGGGAGAGAGAGAGAGGAAGGGAGAGAGAGGGAAGGGAGGAAGAGGGGAGGGAGAGAGGGGGAGAGAGGAGAGAGAGGGAAGGGAAGAGAAAGGGGAGGGAGAGAGAGGGAAGGGAGGAAGAGGGGAGGGAGAGAGAGGGGAGAGAGGAGAGCGAGGGAAGGGAGGAAGAGGTGAGGGAGAGAGATGGAAGGGAGGAAGAGGGGAGGGAGAGAGAGGGGAGAGAGAGGAGGGGGGAAGGGAGAGAGAGAGGGGGAAGGGAGAGAGAGGGGAGAGAGAGAGAGGGGGGGAGGGAGAGGAAGAGGGGAGGGAGAGAGAGGGAAGGGAGGAAGAGGGGAGGGAGAGAGAGGGAAGGGAGGAAGAGGGGAAGGAGAGAGAGGGGGGAGAGAGGAGAGAGAGGGAAGGGAGAGAGAGGGAAGGGAGAGAGAGGGGAGGGGAGTGAGGGAGAGGGGAGGGGAGGGGAGGGAGGGAGAGGGGAGGGAGAGAGAGGGGGGAAAGGGGAGGGGGAGAGGGGAGGGAGAGACAGTGGAGGGGAGGAAGAGGGGAGGGAGAGAGAGGGAAGGGAGAGAGGAGAGGGAGAGAGGAGAGGGAGAAAGAGGGAAGGGAGAGAGAGTGGAGGGGAGGGAGGGAGAAGGGAGGGATGGAGAGGGGGAGGGGGAGAGGGGAGAGAAAGAGGGGAGGGAGAGAAAGGAGGGAGGGAGGGAGTGGGTAGGGAGAGAGAGGAGAGGGGAGAGAGAGAGGGGAGGGAGAGAGAGAGAGGGGAGGGGAGGGAGAGAGAGAGAGCGAGAGAGGGGAGGGGAGAGAGCGAGGGAGGGAGAGAGGAGGGAGAGGGAGAGAGAGAGGAGGGAGGGAGAGGAAGGAGGGACCGGGAGGGAGTGGGTAGGGAGAGAGAGGAGAGGGGAGGGGTGGGGAGGGAGGGAGGGAGGGAAAAGAGGAGGGAGAAGAGAGGGGAGGGAGAGAGATAAGGAAGAGAGGAGGAAGGAGAGAGAGGGGAGGGAGAGAGAGGGGAGGAGAGAGAGGTGAGGGAGGGGAGGGAGGGAGAGGGGAGGGAGAGAGAGAGAGAGAGCGTGGAGGGATGGAGAGGGGAGGGAGAGAAAAAATAGGGGAGGGAGAGAGAGGGGAGGGAGAGAGAGGGGAGGGAGAGAGAGAGAGATAGAGAGAGCGGAGGAAGAAAGGGTAGAAAAAAAGGGGGAGAGAGGGAAGAGAGAGAAAAGAGGGGAGGAAGAGAGAGAAAAAGAGGGAGGGAGAGAGGGGAGGAAGAGAGAGAAAAAGAGGGGAGGAGAGAGAGGGGAGGAAGAGAGAGAAAAGAGGGGAGGGTGAGAGAGGGGAGGAGAAGAGAGAGAAAAAGAGGGGAGGGGGAGAGAGAGGGGAGGAAGAGAGAGAAAAAGAGGGGAGGGAGAGAGAGGGGAGGAAGAGAGAGAAAAGAGGGAGGAGAGAGAGGGGAGGAAGAGAAGAGAGGGAGGAAAGAGAGAAAGAGAAGAGGGAGGGAGAGCGAGGGGAGGGAGAGAGAAGAGAGGGGAGAGAGAGGAGAGGGAGAGAGAGGAAAGGGAGAGAGATGGGGAGGGAGAGAGATGGGAGAGAGAGGAAAGGGAGAGAGATGGGAGGGAGAGAGAGGAGAGAGAGAGGGAAGGGAGCGAGAGAGCGGGGGGGAGTGGTGCAGCACTAGATTCCTCCTTCGCTAAAGTTGATAAATCCTCTCACAGACTGATTCATATCTTAGTCAGTCAGTCCAGTGTTCCATAATGTGACTTTACATAATCAGTACCCTCTCGGGTTTAGTTTGGACTGCTGCCTGAGTCACACACACACACACACACACACACACACACACACACACACACACACACACACACACACACACACACACACACACACACACACACACACACACACACACACACACACACACACACACACACACACACACACACACACACAGTCTTGTACAACTAACCATGTGGGGGATACACAATTCAGTCCCATTCAAAATCCTATTTTCCCTAACTCCTAACCTAACACTGACCCTTACCCGTACTCTTACCCTAACCTTAACCTTAAACCTAACCCTAACCTTGACCCAAAAACCTAACCTTAACCCTAAACCTAAAACGAACCCTAGCTCCTAGCTCTTAACTCTGAACCTTATTCTAACCCGAACACTAATTCTAACCTTAACCCTAAACCCCCTAGAACAAGCATTTGACCTCGTGGGGACTAATAAAATGTCCCCAGTTGGTCAAATGTTTGTTTGTTTACTATTCTTGTGAGGATTTCTGGTCCCCACAAGAATAATTAAACATGTCCTATCTCAAAACACACACAAGAGTGAAAAGCCATATAGATTTCCCATTAGCAGCCTGTATCAGCCTGAATCCTCTGCTGAGGGAGCCTCCTCACCTACAGTATCCGCCATCGTTAACAGCCAGAGGCTAAATAAATAGATTCCTCTATCTAGCTAGCCATAGCCATTCTATAACAGCCTGCATGGGTATCATATCCTTGGCTCCTATGCCATTATAGTGTAATGTGTCTTCTGTTGTTCTGGGGTTGGAAAGCAAACAACAAACATAGCTTGGATTTAATTTATGCTGTGGGTAAAGGGTAAGCTGTATATTATGTTTGCCAGTGGTACTCTGTGCGTAGAAGCAGAGAAACAAACATCATCACCAGATCCCGTCCTCCTCCCTTTGCCATTCTCTCTTTAAAATACCCCACTTCAAATAAAACACACATCCAATTGAAAAAACACCCCTCCCCCAGAGAGAATAGTTACTGTGACATTAAACTGAAGAGTCAGCCAGGCGTGATCTGCAACTAGTGACCACTACAGCAAAGAGACAGAGGGAGAGAGAGGGAGAGAGAGAGGGAGAGAGAGAGAGAGAGAGAGAGAGAGAGAGAGAGAGAGAGAGAGAGAGAGAGGGAGAGAGAGAGGGAGAGAGAGAGGGAGGGAGAGAGAGGGAGAGAGCGAAAGAGAGAGAGAGAGAGCGAGAGAGAGAGATAGACGAACCCGGAGAAGAGTCCCCTAAGCAAGCTGTTCTTGGGGCCCTCTTCAAAAACACAAACAGACCCCACAGAGCCTCAGGACAGCAGCACAACTAGACTCAACCAAATCATTCAGGGGCAAAAAAATTTAATAAATAGAAAAGCAGCCAACAAGTGCTCAGCCTATGTGGGAACTCCTTCAAGACTGTAGGAAAAGCATTCCAGTTGAACCTGGTTGAGAGAATGCCAAGAGTGTGCAAAGCTGTCATCAAGGCAAAGGGTGACTACTTTGAAGAATCTCAAATATAAAATATATTTTGATTTGTTTAACACTTTTTTTGGTTACTACACTATTATTCTAAAATTTAGAAAATAGTACAAATAAAGAAGAACCTTGGAAGGAATAGGTGTGTCCAAACATCTGACTCGTACTGTACATGTATTTACATTCCGGATACCGACTCAGCTCGTTTGAATATTTCTTAATTTCTTCGTTGTCTTTCTTCTTTTGTTTATTTTGAGTGAAGTTTGTATTGTTATTGTATTGCTGAATATTGCTGTATTGTTATTGTATTGTTAGATATTGCTGTATTGTTATTGTATTGTTAGATATTCCTGTATTGTTATTGTATTGTTAGATATTGCTGTATTGTTATTGTATTGCTGAATATTGCTGTATTGTTATTGTATTGTTAGATATTGCTGTATTGTTATTGTATTGTTAGATATTGCTGTATTGTTATTGTATTGCTGAATATTGCTGTATTGTTATTGTATTGTTAGATATTGCTGTGTTGTTATTGTATTGTTAGATATTGCTGTATTGTTATTGTATTGTTAGATATTGCTGTATTGTTATTGTATTGCTGAATATTGCTGTATTGTTATTGTATTGTTAGATATTGCTGTATTGTTATTGTATTGCTGAATATTGCTGTATTGTTATTGTATTGTTAGATATTGCTGTGTTGTTATTGTATTGCTGAATATTGCTGTATTGTTATTGTATTGTTAGATATTGCTGTGTTGTTATTGTATTGTTAGATATTGCTGTATTGTTATTGTATTGTTAGATATTGCTGTGTTGTTATTGTATTGCTGAATATTGCTGTATTGTTATTGTATTGTTAGATATTGCTGTGTTGTTATTGTATTGCTAGATATTGCTGTATTGTTATTGTATTGCTAGATATTGTGGTATTGTTATTGTATTGCTAGATATTGCTGTATTGTTATTGTATTGCTAGACATTGTGGTATTGTTATTGTATTGCTGAATATTGATGTATTGTTATTGTATTGTTAGATATTGCTGTGTTGTTATTGTATTGTTAGATATTGCTGTATTGTTATTGTATTGCTAGATATTGTGGTATTGTTATTGTATTGCTAGATATTGCTGTATTGTTATTGTATTGCTAGACATTGTGGTATTGTTATTGTATTGCTGAATATTGCTGTATTGTTATTGTATTGTTAGATATTGCTGTGTTGTTATTGTATTGTTAGATATTTCTGTATTGTTATGGTATTGTTAGATATTGCTGTATTGTTATTGTATTGTTAGATATTGCTGTATTGTTATTGTATTGTTAGATATTGCTGTATTGTTATTGTATTGCTGAATATTGCTGTATTGTTATTGTATTGTTAGATATTGCTGTATTGTTATTGTATTGTTAGATATTTCTGTATTGTTATGGTATTGTTAGATATTGCTGTATTGTTATTGTATTGTTAGATATTGCTGTATTGTTATTGTATTGTTAGATATTGCTGTATTGTTGGAATTAGAAACATAAATATTTCACTGCACCTGCAATAACATCTGTCAGACTGTGTACCAATAAACTTTGATTTGATTTGGTTTGAGAGGGAGCGACAGAGATGGAAAAAGAGAGAGAGCGAGAGATGCCATGTTTAAAAGGGCAGGCCTGGGTAAACAAACACTGCACCTTTCAACCTGTCAACTCCGGCATGTTAGACAGCCACTTACTAACAATAACAGCCAGGACCCAGACCACGTGCTCTATCACTCACTCTCTCTCTCTCTCTCTCTCTCTCTCTCTCTCTCTCTCTCTCTCTCTCTCTCTCTCTCTCATGTTCTGACCAAAGGGGTTATTTGTTATTGTAGTTTGGTCAGGACGTGGCAGGGGTTGTTTGTTTTATGTGGTTCGGGTTTTGTTGGGTTATGTTATTATGTAAGAGGGGTGTTTGTTTAGAGTGTTCCAGGGTTTTTGGGCTATGTTCTTGTTAGTTTATTTCTATGTTAGTTCTAGTTGTTCTATGGCTATGTTTAGTTAATGGGGTTGACCTTCAATTGGAAGCAGCTGCTCCTCGTTGCTTCTAATTGAAGGTCTTATTTAAGAGGGGTGTTTGTTCTATGGTATTTGTGGGTAGTTGTCTCCTGTTTTGTGTCTGTGCACCTGACAGGACTGTTTAGGGTCGTTTGTTGTTTTGTATACGTGATTTGTTTGTTTTTCCTTCTTTTGATTTAAAACGGAAGATGAGTATACACGTTCCCGCTGCACCTTGGTCCAATCCTTACGACGCCTGTTACTCTCTCTCTCTCTCTCTCTCTCTCTCCCCATCTCCCTCGCTTTATCTTTGTATCTTTCTCTTTCTCTCTCCTCTATATTGTTAGTTCAGTGGAGTGGTTCAGGTAATAATGTCACTGGTGTTAAGGCTGCCTGGCCTGCAGCAGCTGAGATCAACCCTGGTGTTATGGCTGCCTGGCCTGCAGCAGCTGAGATCGAACCTGGTGTTATGGCTGCCTGGCCTGCAGCAGCTGAGATTCACCCTGGTGTTATGGCTGCCTGGCCTGCAGCAGCTGAGATTCACCCTGGTGTTATGGCTGCCTGGCCTGCAGCAGCTGAGATTCACCCTGGTGTTATGGCTGCCTGGCCTGCAGCAGCTGAGATCAACCCTGGTGTTATGGCTGCCTGGCCTGCAGCAGCTGAGATCCACCCTGGTGTTATGGCTGCCTGGCCTGCAGCAGCTGAGATCCACCCTGGTGTTATGGCTGCCTGGCCTGCAGCAGCTGAGACCCTCCCTGGTGTTAAGGCTGCCTGGCCTGCAGCAGCTGAGACCCTCCCTGGTGTTATTGCTGCCTGGCCTGCAGCAGCTGAGATCCACCCTGGTGTTATGGCTGCCTGGCCTGCAGCAGCTGAGATTCACCCTGGTGTTATGGCTGCCTGGCCTGCAGCAGCTGAGACCCTCCCTGGTGTTATGGCTGCCTGGCCTGCAGCAGCTGAGATTCACCCTGGTGTTATGGCTGCCTGGCCTGCAGCAGCTGAGATCAATCCTGGTGTTATGGCTGCCTGGCCTGCAGCAGCTGAGATCAACCCTGGTGTTATGGCTGCCTGGCCTGCAGCAGCTGAGATCAACCCTGGTGTTATGGCTGCCTGGCCTGCAGCAGCTGAGATCAACCCTGGTGTTATGGCTGCCTGGCCTGCAGCAGCTGAGATCCACCCTGGTGTTATGGCTGGCTGGCCTGCAGCAGCTGAGATCCACCCTGGTGTTATGGCTGCCTGGCCTGCAGCAGCTGAGATCAACCCTGGTGTTATGGCTGCCTGGCCTGCAGCAGCGGAGTGCCTCTCATACAAACCCAACATGATCCTCCAGTTTACCAGGCTAAAAAGGGCCAGTGAGTCAGTACTGTACTGAACTGAATACACAAGGATGACAGGTCCCTTGTGAGAATACGAGAGTGGTTATTTGGAGCCTTGGTTTCCCTCCCTGTGTCTTCTGTCTCTAGTCTGCTGGATCTCAGCACTACTAACCCATTGGGCACACAATGGTTGAATCAACATTGTTTCAATGTAATTTGTCAACGTATTGTGGCATGGAATCAAAGTGGAAAATTAGAATCTCCAAATCTCCGAACTGACTAGGTGATAAATCTGTCTGGTTAGAATCTCAGAGCTGACTAGGTGATAAATCTGTCTGGTTAGAATCTCAGAGCTGACTAGGTGATAAATCTGTCTGGTTAGAATCTCAGAGCTGACTAGGTGATAAATCTGTCTGGTTAGAATCTCAGAGCTGACTAGGTGATAAATCTGTCTGGTTAGAATCTCAGAGCTGACTAGGTGATAAATCTGTCTGGTTAGAATCTCAGAGATTCATTTTAATAGAACTGTGATATGTATAGATCCATGGTTTAAGATTTATATTTAAATTTAAATGTATATTTACATTTACATTTCTATTTCTATTTTAGTCGTTTATCAGATGTTCTTATCATAGAGATCATATAATCCCTTCATTATTTATCTTGGTTAACCCAAAACTAAAATGTTGCACAATATGGTATGTTTACGTAGTCTGTCCACGAGAGATTAATTCATTATGGTATCTCTCGTGGTTCTTATCCAGAAAGACTACAGTTAGTGCATTCAACTAAATTAGGTATAACATACAGATCATGATATTGTCTTCAAGATGCTTTACAGAGAGGTTTGAAGAGTTCATGTAAACAACTCATGCGAAGGCCTTTATGCTTGTCTCAGATCAAGGCCAACAGCACTGTATACTGGAAAATGTTCATGTGGGAAGCAACCCGTCTGCCTAGTTGATGCAAATCCCTCTTTTATGCAGATGACTATGCGTACGTGTACCACTCTGACAGCGTATTGCCTGAACACCTGTCGAGGTCTGGACTTGGTTTGGTGTAGTGGCCTCTGTTGTCAACACTGACATGGGTACAACAAATCTTCAGCCTGTTGCTAAGCGATGGGAGGAGGGACGTGTTAGGGATTACAATAAGTGTTGTTTGTGTAGTATCATCATCATCACCGTCATCGTTGTTATCAATGAGTAACCTTGCCTAAGACTTGAGTTAGCTCCCTGAGCTAATGCCTAGGCTTAAGCTCAGCAGGCTAAGCTAGTCCTGTGGCCATGCAGGGGACCTACATTTGAATCCCGGTCGGCTACTGTATGTCTCAGATTTGTTGGAGAGAGAGAGGAACTAAATACTGCAAATTGGAACCTGAACCCTGAATAAAACACCCGGCTTTACTTGACTATTGTTCTCTACCTCCCAACACTAACACCTGGCCTTGCTATTGTTCTCTACCTCACCAACACTAACACCTGGTCTTGCTATTGTTTCTACCTCACCAACACTAACACCTGGTCTTGCTATTGTTCTCTATCTCCCTCTCTCAGCCCAATCAGTCTATTAATAGATTAACTAACTTTCATTTGTGTTGGAAAATCATTCCGGGTGACTACCTCATGAAGCTGGTTGAGAGAATGCCAAGAGTGTGCAAAGCTGTCATCAAGGCAAAGGGTGGCTACTTTGAAGATTCTCAAATATAAAATATATTTTGATTTGTTCAACACTTTTTAGGTTACTACATGATTCCATGTGTTATTTCATGGTGTTGATGTCTTCACAATTATTCTACAATGTAGAAAATAGTAAAAAATAAAGACAAACTGGAGTAGGTATGTCCACATGTTTGACTGGTACTGTATGTGTTTGGATGCAGACTACCATAATACAGATACAGTAGAGGGAAATACACCAATCTGTTCTCAGCCATCAAGTCATCTGCAGCTATAAGAAAAAAAGGACTAGATTGGTTGGTGAGTGATGATGAAGGCTATAGACAGGCTTTACATTGAAACACTGCAGGAGGAGACAACAGCGCCGTCACCAGCATGCAGGTCAATTATTCATCTGTGGAATAGGTTTTTTGTTTGCCACTTTCTGTCACATCTTAAATATTTAAATGGAGCTGCTGCATTATGAAATAGGAAAGTCTTTTTTATAACGGTCCTTGTCATTCTGCCGCCCAAGGCGAGACTAGAATAGTCCCAGTAAGCAAAATGATGTTGAAAAGACGTTTAAAAAAAGGTACAGTGTATTCGGAAAGTATTCAGACACCTTGACTTTTTCCACATTTTGTTACGTTACCGCCTTATTCCATTTTTTATTAAATCGGATTAATCTACACACAACACCCCATAATGATTTTTTTGCAAATGTATAAAATAAAATAAAAGTGAAATATGCCATTTACATAAGTATTCAGACCCTTTACTCAGTACTTTGTTGAAGCACCTTTGGCAGCACTACAAGCTTGGCATGCCTGTATTTTGGGAGTTTCTGCCATTTTTCTCTGCAGATCTTCTCAAGCTCTGTCAGGTCGGATGGGGAGCGTTGCTGCACAGCTATTTTCAGGTATCTCCAGGGATGTTCGATCAGGTTCAAGTTCGGGCTCTGGCTGGGCCACTCAAGGACATTCAGAGACATTGTCCCGAAGCCACTCCTAAGTTGTCTTGGCTGTGTGCTTAGGGTCATTGTCCTGTTGGAAGGTGAACCTTTGCCCCAGTCTGAGGTCCTGAGCGCTCTGGAGCAGGTTTTCATTAAGAATCTCTCTGTACTTCGCTCTGTTTATCTTTCCCTCGATCCTGACTAGTCTCCCAGTCTATGCTGCTGAAAAACATCCCCACAGCAGGATGCTGCCACCACCATGCTTCACCGTAGAGATGGTGTCAGGTTTCCTCCGAACGTGACGTTTGGCATTCAGGCCAAAGAGTTAAATCTTGGTTTCATCAGACCAGAGAATCTTGTTTCTCATGGTCTGAGAGTCTTTAAGTGCCTTTTGGCAAACTTCACACGGGTTGTCATGTGCCTTTTACTGAGGAGTGGCTTCCGTCTGGCCACTCTACCATAAAGGCCTGATTGGTCGAGTGCTGCAGAGATGGTTGTCGTTCTGGAAGGATCTCCCATCTACACAGAGGAACTCTAGAGCTCTGTCAGAGTGACCATGGCACCGATGATGATGGCACCGACAGAGATGGTCGCCTCGCTTCAGGTCCTTAGAAAACTATGCAGTTATTTGTTTTTTTAATGTATTATTTCTTACATTGTTAGCCCAGAAAATCTCAAGTGTTATTACATACAGCCGGGAAGAACTATTGGATATAAAAGCGATGTCAACTTACCAACATTACGACCAGGAATACGTCTTTCCCAAAGCGGATCCTTTGTTCTGACCTCAACCCTGGACATGGGATCTTATCCCAGAGGCCGTCCCAAAACAACGCGGTCGCCACAGGAGAGACAGACGGTGCGGCCTACTGGTCAGACTCCGAAGGCGAGCACACCATCCACCGTTTCCGAGCATATTACTCGCCAATGTCCAATCTCTAGATAACAAGGTGGATGAAATTAGGGCCCAAGTTGCCTTCCAGAGAGACATCAGAGATTGGAACATTCTCTGTTTCATGGAAACATGGCTCACTCGGGATATGTTGTCAGAGTCGGTACAGCCACCCGGTTTCTTCATGCATCGTGCCGGCAGAAACAAACATCTCTCTGGTAAGAAGAAGGGCAGGGGTGTGATTAATTATGATTAATGACTCATGGTGTAATCACAACAACATACAGGAAGTCCTTTTGTTCACCTGACCTAGAATTCCTTACAATCAAATGTCGACCGCATTATCTTCCTAGAGAATTCTCTTCGATTATAGTCACAGCCGTGTACATCCCCCCAAGCAGATACCTCGTCGGCCCTGAAAGAACTTCACTGGATTCTATGTGAACTGGAAACCATACATCCTGAGGCTGCATTTATTGTAGCTGGGGATTTAAACAAAGCTAACCTAAGATCAATACTCCCTAAATTCTATCAGCATATCGAATGCGCGACACGTGCTGGCAGAATTCTGGACCATTGCTACTCGAACTTCCGCAATGCATACAAAGCCCTCCCGCGCCCTGCCTTCGGCAAATCTGACCATGAATCCATTTTGTTGCTCACAGCCTACAGACAGAAACTAAAACAGGAAACGCCCATGCTCAGGTCAATACCCTGGTCTGACCAATCGGATTCCACACTTCAAGATTGCTTCGATCCTGTGGACTGCGATATGTTCTGGATAGCCTCAGACAACAACATTGATGTATACGCTGACTCGGTGAGCAAGTTTATTAGCAAGTGCATCGGAGATGTCGTACCCGCGGTGACTATTAAAACCTTCCCTAACCAGAAACCATGGATTAATGGCAGCATTAGAGCAAAACTGAAAGCGCGAACCACCGCGTTTAATTACGGCAAGACGACCGGAAACATGACCGAATACAAACAGTGCAGCTATTCCCTCCGTAAGGCAATCAAACAAGCAAAGAATCAGTATAGAGACAAAGTAGAGTCGCAATTCTATGGCTCAAACACGAGACGTATGCAGCAGGATCTACAGACAATCCCGGATTACAAAAAGAAAACCAGCCCCATCGCGGACATCGACGTCTTGCTCCCAGACAAATTAAACAACTTCTTTGCTCGCTCTGAGGACAATACAGTGCCACCAACACGGCTCGCTACCAAAGCCTGTGGGCTCTCCTTCTCCATGGCCAACGTGAGTAAAACATTTAAACGTGTTAACGCTCACAAGGCTGCCGGCCCAGACGGCATCCCTAGCTGCGTCCTTTGAGCATGTGCAGACCAGCTGGCTGGTGTGTTTACGGACATATTCAACCAATCCCTATCCCAGTCTGTTGTCCCCACATGCTTCAAGATGGCCACCATTGTTCCTGTTCCCAGGAAAGCTAAGATCGCCCAATTGCACTCACTTCTGTCATCATGAAGTGCTTTGAGAGACTAGTCAAGGATCATATCACCTTACCTGATACCCTAGACCCACTCCAATTTGCTTACCGCCCCAATAGGTCCACTGATGATGCAATCGCCCTCACACTGCACACTGCCCTATCCCATCTGGACAATAGGAATACCTATGTATTAGGTCTCGACCCTGCCCTGTGCAACTGGGTCCTGGACTTTCTGACGGGCCGCCCCAGGTGGTGAAGGTAGGAAACAACATCTCCACCCCGCTGATCCTCAACACTGGGGCCCCACAAGGGTGTGTTCTCAGCCCTCTCCTGTACTCCCTGTTCACCCATGACTGCGTGGCCATGCACGCATCGAACTCAATCATCAAGTTTAAAGACGACACTACAGTCGTAGGCCTGATTACCAACAATGACGAGATGGCCTACAGGGAGGAGGTGAAGGCCCTCAGAGTGTGGTGTCAGAAAGATAACCTCTCACTTAACGTCAACAAAACAAAGGAGATGATCGTGGACTACCCCCCCCCCCCCCCCCAATCCACATCGACGGAACAGCAGTGGAGAAGTTGGAAAGTTTTAAGTTCCTCGGCGTACACATCACTGACAAATTGAAATGGTCCACCCACACAGACAGCGTGGTGAAGAAGACACAACAGCGCCTCTTCAACCTCAGGAGGCTGAAGAAATGTGGCTTGTCACCAAAAACACTCACAAACTTTCCAGATTCACAATCGAGTGCATCCTGTCGGGCTGTATCACCGCCTGGTACGGCAACTGCACCGCCCTCAACCGTAAGGCTCTCCAGAGGGTAGTGCGGTCTGCACAACGCATCACCGGTGGCAAACTACCTGCCCTCCAGGACACCTACAGCACCCGATGTCACAGGAAAGCCAAAAAGATCAAGGACGTCAACCACCCAAGCCACTGCCTGTTCACCATGCTAGCATCCAGAAGGCGAGGTCAGTACAGGTGCATCAAAGCTGGGACCGAGAGACTGAAAAACAGCTTCTATCTCAAGGCCATCAGACTGTTAAACAGCCATCACTAACATAGAGTGGCTGCTGCCAACATACAGACTCAAATCTTTGGCCAAATAAATGACTTAATAAAGGCATCACTAGTCACTTTCAATAACGCCACTTTAATAATGTCTACATATCCTACATTACTCATCTCATATGTATATACTGTATTCTAAACCATCTACTGCATCTTGCCTATGCCGCTCGGCTATCACTCATCCATATATTTATATGTACATATTCTCATTTAACCCTTTAGATTTGTGTGTATAAGGTAGTTGTTGTGAATTTGTTAGATTACTTAGATATACTGCATAGTCGGAACTAGAAGCACAAGCATTTCGCTACACTCGCATTAACATCTGCTAACCATGTATATGTGACAAATCAAATTTGGTTTGATTTGATTTAATATTTTGGTCACCTCCCTGACCAAGGTCCTTCTCCCCCGATTGCTCAGTTTGGCCGGGCGGCCAGCTCTGGGAAGAATCTTGGTGGTTCCAAACTTCTTCAATGATGGAGGCCACTGTGTTCTTGAGGACCTTCAATGCTGCAGAAATGTTTTGCTACCCTTCCCCAGATCTGTGCCTCGATATAATCCTGTCTCGGAGCTCTATGGACAATTCCTTCAACCTCATGGCTTGGTTTTTGCTCTGACATGAACCGTCAACTGTGGAACCTTATATAGACAGATGTGTGCCTTTCCAAATAATGTCCAATCAATTGAATTTACCACTGGTGGACTCCAATCAAGTTGTAGAAACATGTCAAGAATGATCAATGGAAACAGTTGTGATTGTCCATTCCATATTGTCCATTTTACTTCGACCTGTCCTGTTTTTAGGATATGTTGTTTGTCAACATGACAGCACTTTTTTTTGGATTGTGTGCCATTTATGTTAGGCTATTTGATTGGAGAAACCTTCATGATATAAAAAGTGTCCGTCTCATTACATTGTCGTACATTTTATCTCCAGCCTGTAGGCTACAGAAAAGGCCACATACTCTTTCTATCATATCCTATATCTGCTATATGATTTATGTTAGATATTCTTTTGAAGGAATGTTGGTTTAGCGCCTCAGCGATGCATCTCTCCAACAGCACTCTGTAGAGGCGCGCTGGGAATGGACAAACAAAATATTTTGCACCCTTGCCTTTGACAAAGTGGGCACTGCTTATCACAGGGCAGCATCAACGCTCAGCTAAAAAGCCCTTATGCCACTTGTTGAGAACAATCGTCATTGTTTTTTGGCATAATTATGTGAAGATTTCTGTGTTGTTGGAGGTATGTCTTGGTCAGTTCAACTCAGAAAATGCCACCCTTGTCAATCTGCTGCCATAGGCGGCTGCCTGATCATGCCTAATGAGAGGGCCGGCCGTGAATGTGGTTCAGGCCACCATCATGACTGGCCTGTGTTCATCGGAAGGCCGTAATTACCCCCCCCTCCTCTCTCTCCCTCTTTCTCTCTACTCCTTTCTCTCTCTCTCTCCCCCCAATCTCTCTCTCTCTCTCTCTCTCTCTCTCTCTCTCTCTCTCTCTCCCATCTCTCTCTCTCTTATCTCTTTCTGTCCCTCTCCCCCTCTCTCTCTCTCTTTCTGTCCCCCCACCTTTCTCTCTCGCTCGCTCTCTCTCTCTCTCTCTCTCTCTCTCGCTCTCTCTCTGTGTTGTTATGGGGTCGGTTTCCTGCAGCAGAACCCCTAAGTGATCTGGTTACATGGAGAGCAAAGGGAAGTAAAGTGGAGGCTGAGTACTGTAGCCACCACCACAGTACAGTCAGTTACTAGGCAACGCTGTCCTCGTCACAGCAGGAAAAAGAGTCGAACTGAACATGAATCACTTTGTGCGTCTTCAGATCTCAATTTCCTTCACATCACAACGGCCTTCAGATCTCAATGGTCTTCACATCTCAATCTACTTCACATCTCAATGGCCTTCACATCTCAACGGTCTTCACATCTCAACGGCCTTCACATCTCAACGGTCTTCACATCTCAATGGCCTTCACATCTCAACGGTCTTCACATCTCACTGGCCTTCACATCTCAATTTCCTTCACATCTCAATTTCCTTCACATCTCAATGGCCTTCACATCTCAATTTCCTTCACATCTCAACGGTCTTCACATCTCAATTTACTTCACATCTCAATGGCCTTCACATCTCAATTTCCTTCACATCTCAACGGTCTTCACATCTCAATATCCTTCACATCTCAATTTACTTCACATCTCAATGGCCTTCACATCTCAATTTCCTTCACATCTCAACGGTCTTCAGATCTCAACGGCCTTCACATCTCAACGGTCTTCACATCTCAATGGCCTTCACATCTCACTGGCCTTCACATCTCAATGGCCTTCACATCTCAATTTCCTTCACATCTCAACGGTCTTCACATCTCACTTTCCTTCACATCTCAATTTACTTCACATCTCAATGGCCTTCACATCTCAATTTCCTTCACATCTCAACGGTCTTCAGATCTCAATTTCCTTCACATCTCACTGGCCTTCACATCTCAATTTCCTTCACATCTCAATGGTCTTCACATCTCAATTTCCTTCACATCGCAACGGTCTTCACATCTCAATTTACTTCACATCTCAATGGCCTTCACATCTCAATTTCCTTCACATCTCAACGGTCTTCACATCTCAATTTACTTCACATCTCAATGGTCTTCACATCTCAATATACTTCACACCTCAATGGCCTTCACATCTCAACGGTCTTCACATCTCAATGGCCTTCACATCTCAACGGCCTTCACATCTCAACGGCCTTCACATCTCAATGGCCTTCACATCTCAACGGCCTTCACATCTCAATGGCCTTCACATCTCAACGGCCTTCACATCTCAAAGTCAGACAGAATGAAGTTTCTTCCTAACAAACTAAGGCTGATTTAAATTGATGCCATAAAACAAATATACAGCGGCAGAATTCTGAAGTTCAGCACCACAGGGCAGTGGACAGCAACTGTCTCAGGGGCATCCCCGCAGAGACTAAATTGCTTTTTATTTTTTGATGTGACTCAATCAGGCATCCGTAGCCTTGCCAAATAAGACCCAGTATAGCAGCATTTCGAATTCCCAAAGCTCATAAAAGCTGGTGGTGAGCAAATCAACCTGCCTGATTAGAATGATCAGTTTTCCCTGATCCTTGGCTCTGTGCATCCATCAATCCAAAATGGGATCGATCACAGGGGGTAAACTCTCCTAGTAAACACGGCTTGCCTGCATAGTAAGCAGGTTTGGTGTGGATTCGATGTGACTGTGTTGTGTACTAGCTTGGATCCTTCCTGTCTCCCTCCCTGTCTGCCTGTCTGTCTGCCTCCCTGTCTGTCTCCCTCCCTGTCTGTCTGTCTCCCTCCCTCCCTGTCTGTCTCCCTCCCTCCCTGTCTGCCTGTCTGTCTGCCTCCCTTCCTGTCGGCCTGTCTGTCTGTCTGCCTCCCTGTCTGTCTCCCTCCCTGTCTGTCTCCCTCCCTGTCTGTCTCTATCCCTGTCTCCCTGTCTGCCTGTCTGTCTGCCTGTCTGTCTGCCTCCCTTCCTGTCGGCCTGTCTGTCTGTCTGCCTCCCTGTCTGTCTCCCTCCCTGTCTGTCTCTATCCCTGTCTCCCTCCCTGTCTCCCTGTCTGCCTGTCTGTCTGCCTCCCTGTCTGTCTCCCTCCCTCTCTCCCTCCCTGTCTGTCTCCCTCCCTGTCTGTCTCCCTGTCTGTCTCCATCCCTGTCTTCCTCCCTGTCTGTCTCCCTCCCTGTCTGTCTCCCTCCCTCTCTCCCTCCCTGTCTGTCTCCCTCCCTGTCTGTCTCCATCCCTGTCTTCCTCCCTGTCTGTCTGCCTCCCTGTCTGTCTCCCTCCCTGTCTCCCTGTCTCCATGTCTGTCACCGTCGCTGTCTCCCAGTCTGTGTCCCTCGCTGTCTCCCTCCCTGTATGTCTCCCTCCCTGTCTCCCTCCCTGTCTGTCTGTCTCTCTCCCTGTCTCCTTATCTGTCTCCCTCTGTCTCCCTCTGTCTCCCTACCTAACTGAGATCAACAGGACCAGTCAACAGGACCAGTCATCACAGGATAAATACTAACTGAGATCAACAGGACCAGTCATCACAGGATAAATACTAACTGAGATCAACAGGACCAGTCATCACAGGGTAAATACTAACTGAGATCAACAGGACCAGTCATCACAGGATAAATACTAACTGAGATCAACAGGACCAGTCATCACAGGGTAAATACTAACTGAGATCAACAGGACCAGTCATCACAGGGTAAATACTAACTGAGATCAACAGGACCAGTCATCACAGGGTAAATACTAACTGAGATCAACAGGACCAGTCATCACAGGGTAAATACTAACTGAGATCAACAGGACCAGTCATCACAGGATAAATACTAACTGAGATCAACAGGACCAGTCATCACAGGGTAAATACTAACTGAGATCAACAGGACCAGTCATCACAGGATAAATACTAACTGAGATCAACAGGACCAGTCATCACAGGGTAAATACTAACTGAGATCAACAGGACCAGTCATCACAGGATAAATACTAACTGAGATCAACAGGACCAGTCATCACAGGGTAAATACTAACTGAGATCAACAGGACCAGTCATCACAGGATAAATACTAACTGAGATCAACAGGACCAGTCATCACAGGGTAAATACTAACTGAGATCAACAGGACCAGTCATCACAGGGTAAATACTAACTGAGATCAACAGGACCAGTCATCACAGGGTAAATACTAACTGAGATCAACAGGACCAGTCATCACAGGGTAAATACTAACTGAGATCAACAGGACCAGTCATCACAGGATAAATACTAACTGAGATCAACAGGACCAGTCATCACAGGATAAATACTAACTGAGATCAACAGGACCAGTCATCACAGGGTAAATACTAACTGAGATCAACAGGACCAGTCATCACAGGGTAAATACTAACTGAGATCAACAGGACCAGTCATCACAGGGTAAATACTAACTGAGATCAACAGGACCAGTCATCACAGGGTAAATACTAACTGAGATCAACAGGACCAGTCATCACAGGGTAAATACTAACTGAGATCAACAGGACCAGTCATCACAGGATAAATACTAACTGAGATCAACAGGACCAGTCATCACAGGGTAAATACTAACTGAGATCAACAGGACCAGTCATCACAGGGTAAATACTAACTGAGATCAACAGGACCAGTCATCACAGGGTAAATACTAACTGAGATCAACAGGACCAGTCATCACAGGGTAAATACTAACTGAGATCAACAGGACCAGTCATCACAGGGTAAATACTAACTGAGATCAACAGGACCAGTCATCACAGGGTAAATACTAACTGAGATCAACAGGACCAGTCATCACAGGGTAAATACTAACTGAGATCAACAGGACCAGTCATCACAGGATAAATACTAACTGAGATCAACAGGACCAGTCATCACAGGATAAATACTAACTGAGATCAACAGGACCAGTCATCACAGGGTAAATACTAACTGAGATCAACAGGACCAGTCATCACAGGGTAAATACTAACTGAGATCAACAGGACCAGTCATCACAGGATAAATACTAACTGAGATCAACAGGACCAGTCATCACAGGATAAATACTAACTGAGATCAACAGGACCAGTCATCACAGGGTAAATACTAACTGAGATCAACAGGACCAGTCATCACAGGATAAATACTAACTGAGATCAACAGGACCAGTCATCACAGGATAAATACTAACTGAGATCAACAGGACCAGTCATCACAGGGTAAATACTAACTGAGATCAACAGGACCAGTCATCACAGGGTAAATACTAACTGAGATCAACAGGACCAGTCATCACAGGGTAAATACTAACTGAGATCAACAGGACCAGTCATCACAGGGTAAATACTAACTGAGATCAACAGGACCAGTCATCACAGGGTAAATACTAACTGAGATCAACAGGACCAGTCATCACAGGATAAATACTAACTGAGATCAACAGGACCAGTCATCACAGGGTAAATACTAACTGAGATCAACAGGACCAGTCATCACAGGGTAAATACTAACTGAGATCAACAGGACCAGTCATCACAGGATAAATACTAACTGAGATCAACAGGACCAGTCATCACAGGGTAAATACTAACTGAGATCAACAGGACCAGTCATCACAGGGTAAATACTAACTGAGATCAACAGGACCAGTCATCACAGGTCAACTGGTCACAGGCCAGTCACACGGTATACTAACTGAGATCAACAGGACCAGTCATCACAGGATAAATACTAACTGAGATCAACAGGACCAGTCATCACAGGATAAATACTAACTGAGATCAACAGGACCAGTCATCACAGGGTAAATACTAACTGAGATCAACAGGGACCAGTCATCACAGGGTAAATACTAACTGAGATCAACAGGACCAGTCATCACAGGATAAATACTAACTGAGATCAACAGGACCAGTCATCACAGGGTAAATACTAACTGAGATCAACAGGACCAGTCATCACAGGGTAAATACTAACTGAGATCAACAGGACCAGTCATCACAGGGTAAATACTAACTGAGATCAACAGGACCAGTCATCACAGGGTAAATACTAACTGAGATCAACAGGACCAGTCATCACAGGATAAATACTAACTGAGATCAACAGGACCAGTCATCACAGGGTAAATACTAACTGAGATCAACAGGACCAGTCATCACAGGGTAAATACTAACTGAGATCAACAGGACCAGTCATCACAGGATAAATACTAACTGAGATCAACAGGACCAGTCATCACAGGATAAATACTAACTGAGATCAACAGGACCAGTCATCACAGGATAAATACTAACTGAGATCAACAGGACCAGTCATCACAGGATAAATACTAACTGAGATCAACAGGACCAGTCATCACAGGATAAATACTAACTGAGATCAACAGGACCAGTCATCACAGGGTAAATACTAACTGAGATCAACAGGACCAGTCATCACAGGGTAAATACTAACTGAGATCAACAGGACCAGTCATCACAGGGTAAATACTAACTGAGATCAACAGGACCAGTCATCACAGGATAAATACTAACTGAGATCAACAGGACCAGTCATCACAGGGTAAATACTAACTGAGATCAACAGGACCAGTCATCACAGGGTAAATACTAACTGAGATCAACAGGACCAGTCATCACAGGATAAATACTAACTGAGATCAACAGGACCAGTCATCACAGGGTAAATACTAACTGAGATCAACAGGACCAGTCATCACAGGGTAAATACTAACTGAGATCAACAGGGCCAGTCATCACAGGATAAATACTAACTGAGATCAACAGGACCAGTCATCACAGGATAAATACTAACTGAGATCAACAGGACCAGTCATCACAGGGTAAATACTAACTGAGATCAACAGGACCAGTCATCACAGGATAAATACTAACTGAGATCAACAGGACCAGTCATCACAGGATAAATACTAACTGAGATCAACAGGGCCAGTCATCACAGGATAAATACTAACTGAGATCAACAGGACCAGTCATCACAGGGTAAATACTAACTGAGATCAACAGGACCAGTCATCACAGGGTAAATACTAACTGAGATCAACAGGACCAGTCATCACAGGGTAAATACTAACTGAGATCAACAGGACCAGTCATCACAGGATAAATACTAACTGAGATCAACAGGACCAGTCATCACAGGGTAAATACTAACTGAGATCAACAGGACCAGTCATCACAGGGTAAATACTAACTGAGATCAACAGGACCAGTCATCACAGGGTAAATACTAACTGAGATCAACAGGACCAGTCATCACAGGATAAATACTAACTGAGATCAACAGGACCAGTCATCACAGGGTAAATACTAACTGAGATCAACAGGACCAGTCATCACAGGGTAAATACTAACTGAGATCAACAGGACCAGTCATCACAGGGTAAATACTAACTGAGATCAACAGGACCAGTCATCACAGGGTAAATACTAACTGAGATCAACAGGACCAGTCATCACAGGATAAATACTAACTGAGATCAACAGGACCAGTCATCACAGGGTAAATACTAACTGAGATCAACAGGACCAGTCATCACAGGGTAAATACTAACTGAGATCAACAGGACCAGTCATCACAGGATAAATACTAACTGAGATCAACAGGACCAGTCATCACAGGATAAATACTAACTGAGATCAACAGGACCAGTCATCACAGGGTAAATACTAACTGAGATCAACAGGACCAGTCATCACAGGGTAAATACTAACTGAGATCAACAGGACCAGTCATCACAGGATAAATACTAACTGAGATCAACAGGACCAGTCATCACAGGGTAAATACTAACTGAGATCAACAGGACCAGTCATCACAGGGTAAATACTAACTGAGATCAACAGGACCAGTCATCACAGGGTAAATACTAACTGAGATCAACAGGACCAGTCATCACAGGGTAAATACTAACTGAGATCAACAGGACCAGTCATCACAGGGTAAATACTAACTGAGATCAACAGGACCAGTCATCACAGGGTAAATACTAACTGAGATCAACAGGACCAGTCATCACAGGATAAATACTAACTGAGATCAACAGGACCAGTCATCACAGGGTAAATACTAACTGAGATCAACAGGACCAGTCATCACAGGATAAATACTAACTGAGATCAACAGGACCAGTCATCACAGGATAAATACTAACTGAGATCAACAGGACCAGTCATCACAGGGTAAATACTAACTGAGATCAACAGGACCAGTCATCACAGGGTAAATACTAACTGAGATCAACAGGACCAGTCATCACAGGGTAAATACTAACTGAGATCAACAGGACCAGTCATCACAGGGTAAATACTAACTGAGATCAAGGGCTATAAAGTAGGGGTACTTTATCTCATGTACTACTCTGTGTTGTTGTTTTTGTCACAATGCTTTCCTTTATCTTGGCCAGATAGTCGCTCTGCTAAATGACGTAAATGTAAAAAATGTAAATGTTGTCACAGTATCTAACGAAGGTGGCGCCCCTCCTCGGTCGGGCGGCGCCTGGCGGTCGTCGTCGCCGGCCTATTAGCTGCCACCGATCGTTGTTTCTGTGTCTTTTGGTTTTGTCTGTCTACCCCGCACCTGTTTTGTGTCTGTAATTTGTGGGGGGTTATTTAGTGTGTATTTTCAGTTGGGATTCTCGTGCGGGATTGTTTATTGTCTACTCTAGACAGTGCGAGTGTAGCTGTTCCTTTTTTTCGCTGATTATTGTCCAGTGTATTGCCAGGCTGTGAGCTTTTTCCAAAATGTTATTTCTTGGGAATGTGTTTTCCCCTGGCGGACTTCGTCACGCGCCCTGTGCCCTACGGCTATTGCGTTCTGCATTTATCATTAAAACACTGTTGCTCCGGCCCTCTGTCTTCTGCTCCTGATTCCACATCTCCTCCGGTCCTAGACAACCGTGACAGAACCCCGCACCACTATGGAGTCAGCAGGAGCAGAAGCGCCGTCCATGGCTCACCACGCCAGCCTCCTCCACCGCCTAGGCTCGGCCATGGACCAGGTGTTGGCCCGGTTGGAGAACTGGGAGAGAGGTGCTTCCCCAGCTGGACCAGCTCCGGTCCCTCACCCTGCGCCCCTACCCACACCCACTGAAGCGGGCGCCGGCGGTATCCGGATTACTCCTCCCCGGGAGTTCGATGGGACGGCCACTGGGTGCAAGGGGTTCTTGCTCCAATTGGAACTATACCTGGCGACCGTCTGCCCCCCCCCCCCCCCCTCCGACGAAGAGAGGGTGAGCGTCCTCGTCTCGTGTCTCACGGGTCGAGCCCTGGAATGGGCCAATGCAATGGAATGGGCCAATGCAGTCTGGGATGGCCCAGACTCGGCTCGGGGCGACTACCCTGAGTTCACCCGGTTTTCGATCATCCCCCGGAGGGCAGGGCGGCGGGTGAGCGTCTATTCCATTTGAGACAGGAGACGAGGAGCGCTCAGGATTTCGCCCTGGAATTCTTGACTCTCGCCGCTGGATCGGGGTGGAACGAGCGGGCCCTGATAGACCAATATAGGTGTAGCCTTCGCGAGGACGTCTGCCGGGAGCTGGCTTGTAGGGACAACGCCTTCACCCTAGACCAACTGGTGGATTTGTCCATTAGACTGGACAACCTACTGGCTGCCCGGGGACGTTCAAGTCGGGGCCTGTTCGTTCCGCCTCCCAGTCCTCCCACTCCACAGCCCATGGAGATAGGGGGGGCTGCGTCGAGGAGGACCGGAGGGGGGGGTCTCTCCTGCACCCGCTGTGGGCGCAGAGGACACACTGCGGACCGGTGCTGGAGAGGTCCACCCGGGAGTTCGGAGGGCAGGCAGAGCACTACTTCGACCCCTCAGGTGAATCCGCACCAGCCACACCCAGAGCCCCCTGTCGACCACATGTACAACTCCATTTGTTTTCCTGATTTTTCCCCTCACTTCCAGTATAAGGCACTAGTCGATTCAGGTGCAGCTGGGAGTTTTATGGATCGTGGGTTAGCGAAGAGGTTAGGGATACCCTGGTTCAGCTGGACCACCCCTTCCCCGTGCACGCCCTAGATAGTCGACCGCTAGGGTCAGGCCAAGTAGGGGAGGTCACAGTGCCACTGGTTATGCAGACGTGGGGGGGTCATGAGGAGCGTATCAGCCTGTTCCTCATTGACTCCCCAGCGTTTCCGGTGGTACTGGGAATCCCCTGGCTAGCCACGCACAACCCTCAGATTTCGTGGAGGCAGAGGGCTCTTACGGGGTGGTCGAGGGAGTGCTCAGGTAGGTGCATAGGAGTTTCCATCGGTGCGACTACGATGGAGAGTCCAGACCAAGTCTCCACCGTGCACATTCCCTCAGAGTATGCCGATTTGGCTATCGCCTTCAGTAAGACGAAGGCGACTCTATTACCCCCCCATCGACGAGGGGATTGTGCGATAAACCTCCAGGCCGACGCGGTTCTTCCTAGGAGTCACGTGTATCCTCTGTCTCAGGAGGAGACAGTGGCTATGGATACATACGTCACTGAATCCTTGAGACAGGGATACATTCTGCCATCTAAGTCCCCCATCTCCTCTAGCTTTTTTTTCGTGAAGAAGAAGGAGGGAGGTCTGCGCCCGTGCATTGACTATAGAGGTCTAAATGCTATCACAGTGGGTTTCAGTTACCCGCTACCTCTCATTGCTACGGCAGTGGAGTCATTTCACGGGGCGCTTCTTCACGAAATTAGATCTCAGGAGCGCGTATAACCTGGTGCGTATTCGAGATGGAGACGAGTGGAAAACCGCATTTAGTACCACATCGGGCCATTATGAGTACCTCGTCATGCCGTATGGGTTAAAGAACGCTCCCGCTGTCTTCCAATCCTTTGTGGACGAGGTCCTTCGGGACATGCTCGGACAGGGTGTGGTGGTGTACATTGATGACATCCTGATCTGCTCCGCCACACGCGCCGAGCATGTGTCCCTGGTGCATAGAGTGCTTGGGCGGCTGCTGGAGCATAACCTATACGTCAAGGCTGAGAAATGTGAGTTCTCCAAACGAGCCATCTCATTTCTAGGATATCGCATTTCCACCTCGGGGGTGGAGGTGGAGTGTGACCGCGTGACGGCTGTGCGTAATTGGCCAACCCCAACCATTGTGAAGGAGGTGCAGCGGTTCTTGGGGTTCGCTAATTATTATCGGAGGTTTATCCGGGGTTTTGGCCAGGTGGCGGCTCCCATTACCTCACTGATGAAGGGGGGGCCGGTGCGGCTACGATGGTCAGCAGAGGCGGACAGAGCCTTCCATCGTCTGAAGGTTCTGTTCACCAACGCACCTGTCCTGGCGCATCCGGACCCCTCTTTGCCATTCATAGTGGAGGTGGACGCGTCCGAGGCTGGGGTAGGAGCTGTGCTATCGCAGCGCTCGGGCGTTCCTCCGAAGCTCCGCCCATGTGCATTCTTTTCTAAGAAGCTGAGCCCGGCGGAGCGCAACTATGATGTGGGGGACCGGGAGCTATTAGCCGTGGTCAGGGCTTTGACGGTGTGGAGACATTGGCTTGAGGGGGCACGTCACCCCTTTCTCATCTGGACCGACCACCGTAACCTGGAGTATATTCGGGCAGCGAGGAGGCTTAATCCCCGTCAGGCAAGGTGGGCCATGTTTTTTACGAGGTTTCACTTTACCCTCTCGTACATTCCAGGTTCCCGGAACCGGAAGGCTGACGCACTGTCGCGTCTCTACGACACCGAGGAGCGGACAATCGATCCTACTCCCATACTTCACGCCTCCTGTCTGGTGGCACCGGTGGTATGGGAGGTGGATGCGGACATCGAGCGGGCGGGTCGGTCAGAACCCACTCCACCGCAGTGTCCCGTGGGCCTGAAATACGTTCCGCTTGGTGTTCGCGATCGCCTGATCCGATGGTCCCACACTCTACCCTCCTCGGGTCATCCTGGGTTGGAACGGACAGTGCGGGGCCTGAAGGGAAGGTACTGGTGGCCCACCTTGACTGAGGATGTTTGGCGTTATGTATCTTCCTGTTCGGTATGCACTCAGTGCAAGGCTCCTAGGCACCTGCCTCGAGGGAAATTACAGCCCCTCCCCGTTCCACAACGGCCTTGGTCTCACCTCTCGGTGGATTTCCTCACGGATCTCCCGCCGTCCCAGGGGAATACGGCGATCCTGGTCGTTGTGGACAGGTTTTCTAAGTCCTGCCGTCTGCTCCCTTTGCCCAGTCTTCCTACGGCCCTGCAGACCGCGGAGGCCCTGTTTACCCATGTCTTCCGGCACTATGGGGTGCCCGAGGACATCGTATCTGATCGGGGTCCCCAGTTCACGTCCAGGGTGTGGAGATCGTTTATGGAGAGGCTGGGGGTCTCGGTCAGCTTGACCTCGGGGTTCCACCCCGAGAGTAACGGGCAGGTAGAGTGCATTAACCAGGATGTGGGCAGGTTCCTGCGGTCGTATTGCCGGGACCGGCCAGGGGAGTGGGCGCAGTTCGTGCCATGGGCCGAGATGGCCCAGAACTCTCAGCGCCACTCCTCTACCAACCTGTCACCCTTCCAGGTGGTATTGGGGTATCAGCCGGTCCTGGTGCCATGGCAACAGAGCCAGACGGAGGCTCCTGCGGTGGAGGCATGGGTGAAGCGCTCTCAGGAGACCTGGAATGGTGTCCAGGAGTGCCTAAGGAGGACTGGTGAACGACACAAGGAGAGCGCTGACCGCCACCGCAGTGACGCCCCCATGTTTAACCCGGGGGACAGAGTCTGGCTCTCGACCCGGAACCTGCCTCTCCACCTGCCCTGCCGGAAGCTGGGTCCGCGGTTTGTGGGGCCGTTCAAAGTCCTGAGGAGGATAAACGAGGTGTGTTATAGGTTACAACTTCCTTCATATTACCGCATTAACCCCTCGTTTCATGTGTCTCTCCTCAGGCCGGTGGTAGCTGGTCCGCTGCAGGACAATGAGGTGCTGGAGGTCCCCCCGCCCCCCCTGGACATCGGGGGGGCCCCGGCGTACACAGTCCGAGCCATCCTGGACTCCCGACGTCGGGTAGGGGGCCTGCAGTACCTTGTGGACTGGGAGGGGTACGGTCCGGAGGAGAGGTGCTGGGTCCCAGCGGCGGACATTCTAGATCCACCCATGCTACAAGAATTCCACCGTCGCCGTCCGGATCGGCCGGTGCCTCCCCTCCGGGCCGTCCCCGAGGCCGGCGTCAGGGGAGGGGTACTGTCACAGTATCTAACGAAGGTGACGCCCCTCCTCGGTCGGGCGGCGCCTGGCGGTCGTCGTCGCCGGCCTATTAGCTGCCACCGATCGTTGCTTCTGTGTCTTTTGGTTTTGTCTGTCTATCCCGCACCTGTTTTGTGTCTGTCATTAGTGGGGGGTTATTTAGTGTGTATTTTCAGTTGGGATTCTCGTGCGGGATTGTTTATTACATTTACATTTACATTTAAGTCATTTAGCAGACGCTCTTATCCAGAGCGACTTACAAATTGGTGCATTCACCTTATGATATCCAGTGGAACAACCACTTTACAATAGTGCATCTAAATCTTTTAAAGGGGGGGGGGGGAGGTTAGAAGGATTACTTTATCCTATCCTAGGTATTCCTTAAAGAGGTGGGGTTTCAGGTGTCTCCGGAAGGTGGTGATTGACTCCGCTGTCCTGGCGTCGTGAGGGAGCTTGTTCCACCATTGGGGTGTCAGAGCAGCGAACAGTTTTGACTGGGCTGAGCGGGAACTGTGCTTCCTCAGAGGTAGGGGGGCCAGCAGGCCAGAGGTGGATGAACGCAGTGCCCTTGTTTGGGTGTAGGGCCTGATCAGAGCCTGAAGGTACGGAGGTGCCGTTCCCTTCACAGCTCCGTAGGCAATCACCATGGTCTTGTAGCGGATGCGAGCTTCAACTGGAAGCCAGTGGAGAAAGCGGAGGAGCGGGGTGACGTGAGAGAACTTGGGAAGGTTGAACACCAGACGGGCTGCGGCGTTCTGGATGAGTTGTAGGGGTTTAATGGCACAGGCAGGGAGCCCAGCCAACAGCGAGTTGCAGTAATCCAGACGGGAGATGACAAGTGCCTGGATTAGGACCTGTGCCGCTTCCTGTGTGAGGCAGGGTCGTACTCTGCGAATGTTGTAGAGCATGAACCTACAGGATCGGGTCACCGCCTTGATGTTAGTGGAGAACGACAGGGTGTTGTCCAGGATCACGCCAAGGTTCTTAGCACTCTGGGAGGAGGACACAATGGAGTTGTCAACCGTGATGGCGAGATCATGGAACGGGCAGTCCTTCCCCGGGAGGAAGAGCAGCTCCGTCTTGCCGAGGTTCAGCTTGAGGTGGTGATCCGTCATCCACACTGATATGTCTGACAGACATGCAGAGATGCGATTCGCCGCCTGGTTATCAGAAGGGGGAAAGGAGAAGATGAATTGTGTGTCGTCTGCATAGCAATGATAGGAGAGACCATGTGAGGATATGACAGAGCCAAGTGACTTGGTGTATAGCGAGAATAGGAGAGGGCCTAGAACAGAGCCCTGGGGGACACCAGTGGTGAGAGCGCATGGTGCGGAGACAGATTCTCGCCACGCCACCTGGTAGAAGCGACCTGTCAGGAGGCGCTCCAGCGTGGGCCGCGCCGGGTGCCCACCGGAGAGGGGAGGGGGTCGAGGCACGCAGGCAGCGAGGCAGAGGAGGGCGGGGGGGTTAGCTTTAGCAGTGCGGAGAGCCTCCGTGACACAGAGAAGAGCAGTCTCAGTTGAATGCCCAGTCTTGAAACCTGACTGATTAGGATCAAGAAGGTCATTCTGAGAGAGATAGCAGGAGAGCTGGCCAAGGACGGCACGTTCAAGAGTTTTGGAGAGAAAAGAAAGAAGGGATACTGGTCTGTAGTTGTTGACATCGGAGGGATCGAGTGTAGGTTTTTTCAGAAGGGGTGCAACTCTCGCTCTCTTGAAGACGGAAGGGACGTAGCCAGCGGTCAAGGATGAGTTGATGAGCGAGGTGAGGTAGGGGAGAAGGTTTATTGTCTACTCTAGACAGTGCGAGTGTAGCTGTTCCTTTTTTTTCGCTGATTATTGTCCAGTGTATTGCCGGGCTGCGCCCCGTGCGCTTTTTCCAAAGTGTTATTTTTTGGGAATGTGTTTTCCCCTGGCGGACTTCGTCACGCGCCCTGTGCCCTACGGCTATTGCGTTCTGCATTTATCATTAAAACACTGTTGCTCCGGCCCTCTGTCTCCTGCTCCTGATTCCACATCTCCACCGGTCCTAGACAACCGTGACAAATGTAGACTGAGCTGAGGGTATAGACTATTGTATAGACTGAGCTGAGGGTATAGACTTCTGTATGGACTGAGCTGAGGGTATAGACTATTGTATAGACTGAACTGAGGGTATAGACTATTGTATAAACTGAGCTGATGGTATAAACTGAGCTAAGGGTATAGACTATTGTATAGACTGAGCTGAGGGTATAGATTTAGCTGAGGGTATAGACTATTGTATAGACTGAGCTGAGGGTATAGACTAATGTATAGACTGAGCTGAGGGTATAGACTATTGTATAGACTGAGCTGAGGGTATAGACTATTGTATAGACTGAGCTGAGGGTATAGACTACTGTATAAACTGAGCTGAGGGTATAGATTTAGCTGAGGGTATAGGCTATTGTTTAAACTGAGCTGAGGGTATAAACTATTGTATAAACTGAGCTCAGGGAATAGACTTTTGCATTGAATGAGTGATTTAATTTAATTTCTTCCATGCCGAAAAGATGCATCTCATTCTGCACCCATTAATCTTGAGAAAAGATGACATTTCTACTAGTGCATCATGGCCAGGGAGGACACATGTTAGGGTAAGGTAATTGATCAGTCACTTTAACGCTCATTCTTTAGAGCAGGACAGGAGGACCAGACAGAGTGTCTTCTTCATCTGTGTGAGGTTAGGATACAGTAGTAAGTCATTGTAGCCTAGTATTGGAGTAGCTTGTCGTGGTACCCAGTGGCGTGTATTCATGGTTGCCACGGGAAGCCCCTGCACCCAATTTTTTTTTATATACAGTGAGGGAAAAAATTATTTGATCCCCTGCTGATTTTGTACGTTTGCCCACTGACAAAGAAATGATCAGTCTATAATTTTAATGGTAGGTTTATTTGAACAGTGAGAGACAGAATAACAACAAAATAATCCAGAAAAACGCATGTCAAAAATGTTATAAATTGATTTGCATTTTAATGAGGGAAATAAGTATTTGACCGCTCTGCAAAACATGACTTAGTACTTGGTAGCAAAACCCTTGTTGGCAATCACAGAGGTCAGACGTTTCTTGTAGTTGGCCACCAGGTTTGCACACATCTCAGGAGGGATTTTGTCCCACTCCTCTTTGCAGATCTTCTCCAAGTCATTAAGGTTTCAAGGCTGACGTTTGGCAACTCGAACCTTCAGCTCCCTCCACAGATTTTCTATGGGATTAAGGTCTGGAGACTGGCTAGGCGACTCCAGGACCTTAACGTGCTTCTTCATGAGCCAGTCCTTTGTTGCCTTGGCCGTGTGTTTTGGGTCATTGTCATGCTGGAATACCCATCCATGACCCATTTTCAATGCCCTGGCTGAGGGAAGGAGGTTCTCTCCCAAGATTTGACAGTACATGGCCCCGTCCATCGTCCCTTTGATGCGGTGAAGTTGTCCTGTCCCCGTAGCAGAAAAACACCCCCAAAGCATAATGTTTCCACCTCCATGTTTGACGGTGGGGATGTTGTTTTTGGGGTCATAGGCAGCATTCCTCCTCCTCCAAACACGGCGAGTTGAGTTGATGCCAAAGAGCTCCATTTTCGTCTCATCTGACCACAACACTTTCACCCAGTTGTCCTCTGAATCATTCAGATGTCCTTTGGCAAACTTCAGACGGGCATGTATATGTGCTTTCTTGAGCAGGGGGACCTTGCGGGCACTGCAGGATTTCAGTCCTTCACGGCGTAGTGTGTTACCAATTGTTTTCTTGGTGACTATGGTCCCAGCTGCCTTGAGATCATTGACAAGATCCTCCCGTGTAGTTCTGGGCTGATTCCTCACCGTTCTCATGATCATTGCAACTCCACGAGGTGAGATCTTGCATGGAGCCCCAGGCCGAGGGAGATTGACAGTTCTTTTGTGTTTCTTCCATTTGCGAATAATCGCACCAAATGTTGTCACCTTCTCACCAAGCTGCTTGGCGATGGTCTTGTAGCCCATTCCAGCCTTGTGTAGGTCTCCAATCTTGTCCCTGACATCCTTGGAGAGGTCTTTGGTCTTGGCCATGGGGGAGAGTTTGTAATCTGATTGATTGATTGCTTCTGTGGACAGGTGTCTTTTATACAGGTAACACGCTGAGATTAGGAGCACTCCCTTTAAGAGTGTGCTCCTAATCTCAGCTCGTTACCTGTATAAAAGACACCTGGGAGCCAGAAATCTTTCTGATTGAGAGGGGGTTAAATACTTATTTCCCTCATTAAAATGCAAATCAATTCATAACATTTTTTACATGTGTTTTTCTGGATTTTTTTGTTGTTATTCTGTCTCTCACTGTTCAAATAAACCTACATTTCTTTGTCAGTGGGCAAACGTGCAAAATCAGCAGGGGATCAAATACTTTTTTCCCTCACTGTATATATATGTTATTCTCTCTGTGTTTCATAATTTTCCTTCAATTTGCAAGAGGCTGAATGTGTCTCACAGGAGAAAGCATCCAAGCGAGTTAAACAGCACCCCTCTGTCTCTCTATGAGTAGGCCATATATCTGATTCTGTCTGGTCCAAACGAGTATGACATTGTTGCCACCCGCAGCGCTGAAAGGCAAGGGAAGCCAGCAACCATCTGGCCTCCATTGACAAAGAAAGTATAAAACATTTGTCAATCAGCGTTGAGCTTAACTTGAGCGAGCTCAACTGTGAATGGTTCTGGCACACCAAAAAAAGTGTCAAGGGAAGCCAGCTTGGATATGGCGTCACTCCTATCAAATCCCATTGAGAGCATACATCATTGACAGAAAAACTAGAATTGTTGCTTCTCGTTGTGGTGTTGTCCTCTGGTGGCTAGCTAGACAAAATGGGACCTTTCCTAAATTAGCCATGGATGGAGATAGGGATGTGGACTTGTGGTTTTACTTCTCCGTTCTGGCCAATGGTTATAACGGCCATTCTGATCCAACCATTAATTCATACATTGTTGTGCCCCTGACCTGAGAGGATGTTAGTTCAATATGTAGCTAGATGTAGAAGGCTAATGTTAACTAGCTAACGTTGCCCATGGTGGAAGTTAGGCTAGGGAGCAAGCATTTTAGCCAGGTAGCCTAGGACAACAACAATAAAAGCATGTACAGTATGACAGAGTGACAGAACATTTCATCAACTTGAAAGAGAGGAGGATGGCATTGGTGTTTCTCTACAAGTAGGGTGAGTCCACATGTTTTTCTACTTGCACACACACACACACACACACACACACACACACACACACACACACACACACACACACACACACACACACACACACAGAAATCAGAACCATGGACAGCCACATCATATTTATCTTATTGGACTGAGTTGTTTTGGGTATATTTTAGTTGTCACTGTATTAGACTAAGCAGAGGTGATTTGATGATGTTGAAATGCTGCTGGAATAGTGGAGGCAGCTCCTGTTTTTCTTTACGCCTTACGGTAACTCTGTGGTTCTAAATCAATAGTTGTTTAGCCGTCCAAAAATGGTCATGTAACTGTCTGTTACTGTACATGCAATATGCTTTGTGGACTTCACTGGACAGAGGTTTCTATCCGGTTTTGTGATGAAACAAAGGTGTGGTTGAATTTAGGCCTATATATCACGGTCGCGGGGCATATGAACTAACAGGTTATAGATCAAACAACCGATTATCACAATACGTAGGTTAAAATATGGATTTTATGGAGTGGGTACCGCTAGAATCGCAGTGTGAGTGTAGGTCACCAGTCATTGTTGGTCTAGTATTGAAAAAAACACGTCTACAAAAGTCGGTCAGTTGCTGTAGGCAGCAGTGACACTACACAGACTGGAGTATTACGAATAAGAAAAAAAACACGAACAATTTCTTCTGGCAAGACTAGACTGCTCATGCGCTCCCATGATTCACCACCTCAGCTCGCAGAGATGCTGCTGACAATGCGACTCATGAAGAGAAAACGCACTGATTTGCTGCAGAATACGTAAGGAATCGAAGGCCGCCGCTTGGCTGACCAGACCACTTGTCCTCGTGAACATAATACATCATCAGACTACCTGGCGTTGAATTGATCTCTGTCATTAATTCAGGTTGGGTGAGTGCCACCGGTCCAACAAGGGCATGTGTTCTTAGATTTTTACATAATCTTATCCTTGCGTAATTTTATACCGCGTTTTGGATGCGGCGCGGAGCAGTGTGTTGTCAGGATCTGGGTAATACAGCCAGGAAGGATTTCTCCAGCGCTCTCTTCTTTTCGCCCTGCATCCCGCTACTTGTCTTTACATTGGATAGACTATTACTGTAAGGGACTAAGACGAGGTGCAAATTATAAACAGACGTGTCCGATTTGGTAGCGGATGGATTTAATTTCAGAGAATGGCTTAATCTGATTTGACGTGAAGGTAGGATACATCATTTATAATTTATCAACATTTCCATGAATTGATCCATTGCTGTGTTTTGGATCAAATGGAATGGAGCAATGCAACATTGAATTCACCAGCACTGTGCATGTAAAAACTAATAAAATTACTAACAAACGATTTGTTAAAGCGTCAATCAGCATTTGAAACAAAGCGTTTTTCCTCACCATTGTTTCGGTAAAAAGCTGAGGGATTTGGGGATGGAGAAATGTAACCACTCTCAAACGGATAGACATAGCTATGGATACAAGGACTGACCATCCATGATATCAACATTATAGTTTTAACCCTGTGTTGAGACTATACAGTGTTTGTTTACATTTGCTTTGTTTACAAACATTGGAGTGAAAAAAAGCTTATATTTTAGGTTCTGATGGGGAACGACAGTTGAACTAAGCTCATGAGACATAAGTTATATTCTTCAAGAATCAATAGGTGCATTTAATTAATTCAGAAGCAAAGAATGGATAAAGCAACTGCAGATTGCCCCTTTAAAGGCAACTGACGTTGAAAATGATGAGAATGCCCTTTTAGTGTCAGAGCTGTTTGAAAAGACCACCTGAGATTACAGCCTGTTTTGGTGGGATGGAGATTTGACCTGTCTGGCAGTAAATTAGTTAATAGACCAATACAAAATAGTGTTCCAAACCTCTGCCAATAACAGCTAATTTTCTGTTTTCTTCTCCCGACAGTCCTAATAAAATTCTAGCTTGAGAAATTGCTCTTTGCTAAGAAGCTATTTTTGTTAATTTTTCACCATTTTAATTGAAAACAATCACAGTAAGGTTCTTAATTGTTACCCAGAAATGATTGTATATTAATATAAAATGGCTGTATTGTACCTTTAAAATTTGACTGCATTGATACAGCCATCTCTGTTTACAACAACAATAGTTGGTTTGCTTTTCTTTCAGACCTCAATTAAGCGATGCCTGGGATTCCACCAGCTGCTGCTCCATGCTGTGTAGGAAGAGACCCATAATACAGGAAGTTCTGCTCCTTAAATAACAACAACACACCAACAACTAGCATGTTGCCTCCACACAGAGCAGACGCCCTGCCAGAGCCCTCTCCGTCTGCCTCTCCCTCTCCCAGCCTGAGGAGGGTCCAGGTTCAATGGGCCTTGTACCTCTCCCTGGCCCTCCTCTGGTTCCCCTCTGGGGCGGTAGCCTCAACCCTCAACTGCCACAAGACCTGCATCTGTGCCAGTAATATCGTGAGCTGTTCCAAGATGAACCTGACCACGGTGCCGACTGGCCTGCCTCTCTACACGGCTGTCCTGGACCTCAGCTACAACGACATCTCCCGGCTGAGGGCTGAGTGGACCACGGTGAAACTCACCAAACTCCACAACCTCCTACTCAGTCACAACGGCCTTCACTTCCTCTCCTCCGAGGCCTTCGTCTACGTCAAACACCTACGCTACCTGGACCTGTCCTCCAACGACCTGCGACAGCTGGACGAGTTCATCTTCGAACCGTTGGGGCAGCTGGAGGTGAGAGAGAGAGAGAGAGAGAGAGAGAGAGAGATAACCTCCTAACCTTCTGCCAAATATATGATCATTAGCGACACATATTTCCCTCAGATTACACAGACCAACAAAAAAATTCGAATACAAATCACATTCTGACAAACTTCCATATCTGTTAGGTGAAATACAGCAGTGTGCAATCCCAGCATCAAAATGTGTGACTTGCTGCCACAACAAAAGGTCAACCAGTGAGTCAGAAACACCAATGTAATATAACCTATATTTACCCCCCATCATTCTTACATTCTACTATTTGCACATTGTCACAACACTGTACATAGCTTATGCAACATTTTAAATTGCTAATAGAACCATTATAATTTATTCTTTTAAAGACTGTTATTCTTTGGGAACTATTTGTGTGTGTAATGTTTACTCTTAATGTTGTTGTCTTTGTTTTGTTCTCTTTGTTGCTTAGTTTTTTTGTCACTTGCTTTGGCAATGTTTCCCATGTTTCCCAGGTTTCCCATGTTTGCCACGTTTCCCATGTTTCCCATGTTTCCCAGGTTTCCTATGCCAATAAAGCCGTTTCAATTGAATTGAGAGAGAGAGAGAAGGAGAAACAGATAGAGAGAGAGCGACAGACAGACTGAGACGAGACAGTGAAAGAAAGATAGAGAGAGAGTCAGACAGAGTCAGACAGAGAGAGAGAGAGACAGAGACGGGGGGGGGGAGAGACAGACAAAGAGAGAGAGCGAGAGAGACAGCTAGACAGAGAGGAATAGAGACAAAGAGAGATAGAGAGCGATAGAGAGACAGAGAGAGATAGTTGTTTTTACAATTCTGACTTTTACAAACAGTACAAGTCAAAAGTTTGGACACACCTGCTCATTCAAAGATTTTTCTTTATTTGTATTATTTTCTACATTGTAGAATAATAGTGAAGACATCAAAACTATGAAATAACACATATGGAATCATGTGGTAACCAAAAAAGTGTTAAACAAATCAAAATATATTTTATACTTGAAATTCTTTAAAATAGCCACCCTTTGCCTTTATGACAGCTTTGCACACTCTTGTCATTCTCATCCAGCTTCATGAGGTCGTCACCTGGAATGCATTTTAATTAACAGGTGTTCCTTGTTAAAAGTTAATTTGTGGAATTTATTTCCTTCTTAATGTGTTTGAGCTAATCAGTTGTGTTGTGACAAGGTAGGGTCGGTATACAGAAGATAGCCCTATTTGGTGAAAGACCAAGTCCATATTATGGTAAGAACAGCTCAAATAACCAAAGAGAAACGACAGTCCATCATTACTTTAAGACATGAAGGTCAGTCAATGCGGAAAATTTCAAGAACTTTTAACATTTCTTCAAGTTCAGTCACAAAAACGATCAAGCGCTCATGAGGACAGCCACAGGAAAGGAAGACCCAGAGTTTCCTCTGCTGCAGAAGGTCAATTCTAATTGTTGCAAAGAAACCACTACTAAAGGACACCAATAAGAAGAAGAGACTTGCTTGGGTCAAGAAACACAAGCAATGGACATCAGACCGGTGGAAATCTGCCCTTTGGTCTGATGAATCCAACTTTGAGATTTTTGGTTCCAACCGCAGTGATTTTGTAAGACGCAGAGTAGGTGAACGGATGATCTCCGGATGTGTGGTTCCCACCATGAAGCATGGAGGAAGAGGTGTAATGGTGTGGTGGTGCTTTGCTGGTGACACTGTCTGTGATTTAGTTAGAATTCAAGGCACCAGCATGGCTAAAACAGCATTCTGCAGCGATATGCCATCCCATCTGGCTTGCGTTTAGTGGGACTATCATTTATTTTTCAATAAGACAATGACCCAAAATACACCTCCAGGCAACGTAGGGTCTATTTGACTAAGGAGAGTGGAGAGTGATGGAGTGCTGAATCAGATAACCTGGCCTCCACAATCACCCAACCTCAACCCAATTGAGATGGTTTGGGATGAGTTGGACCGCAGAGGAAAGGAAACGCAGCCAACAAGTGCTCAGCATATGTGGGAACTCCTTCAAGACTGTTGGAAAAGCATTCCTCATGAAGCTGGTTGAAATAATGCCAAGAGTGTGCAAAGCTGTGATCAAGGCAAAGGGTGGCTACTTAAAAAAAAATCTAAAATATAATTTGATTTGTTTAACACTTTTTTGGTTACTACATGATTCCATATGTGTTATTTCATAGTTGTGATGTCTTCACTATTATTCTACGGTATAGAAAATAGTAAAAATAAAGAAAATCCCTTGAATGAGTAGGTGTATCCAAACTTTTGACTGCTACTGTAGTTTTTAAAGAACGGCTGAATTATTTGATAAAATGTACAATTTCATAATTACAATATCCATATTTCCATAATTTTTGCAGGTGCTGTTGCTGTACAACAACCGTATATCCCAGATTGACCGCTCAGCCTTCCAGGGTCTCCACAGCCTGCAGAAGCTCTACCTGTCCCAGAACATGATCTCACGCTTCCCTCTGGAACTGGTTAAAGACAAGACCCGCCTGGAGAAACTCAGCCTGATGGACATCTCCTCCAACAGGATCAAGGTTCATAAATCTATATTAAATAATAATGTGAAGTGCAAGTGGGTCTTTCTATAAATTAGGGTGAGGATTTCCTACACTAGACAGCTTGTTACAGCTGTTTTTAATTAATTGCTAATAATCTGCCAATTTTTGTCATGTCATTACATTAAGATATAAGTTGGGAGCATAGCTGTAACGGACATCATATAGAGGAGACCAAGGCGCAGCGTGTTGAGTGATCATCGTTATATTTTAATGAAAACGAACACTAGACAAAATAAACAAAATGACAGCCAACAGTTCCATCAGGTTATACAAACTAAACAGAAAGCAATTACCCAAGAAAACCAAGTGGGAAAAGGCTGCCTAAGTATGGCTTCCAATCAGAGACAACGATAGACAGCTGCCTCTGATTGGAAACCATACCCGGCCAAAACATAGAAACAAAAAACAAAGAATGCCCACCCCCTATCACACCCTGACCTACCTAAACAGAGAAAAAAACAGCTCTCTTAGGTCAGAGCGTGACAATAGCTATATTCAATACAATTCACAAATTGATTTAAAACCTGTGTTTAACCCTTTCTCATGGTTGGTGTCTTGGCGGATTTGTCCAAAATCGTGTGACATAAAACATAACTTTTCTGTCCTTGCATTTATGGAAGTGTAAGTTGTTATATCATATATTAAGCATTAATCAGTTAAATTAGACATTGAATCCTGGATCTATCTGTCTGACAGTTTTTTTGTATAGAGATCTCAGAAATGCAGTGTAGCTACTTAACATTTCGTGTCTCCTTATGTTATCAGGTGAAAAGAGTTTTCATGGGCACACAAATCCCCCAAAATGTATGTGATTGCAAAATCGAATGCTTCTAACCAAAAGAGTCACCTTTACCTTGAAACTTAAAACCTAAATCGATACTGTCATTAACCTGGTTCTTCAATAATTATGCATAATACTTGTTGGATGAGCTTTTGGTGTTGAGCGTGTTTAATAATGCCGTGATATTTTCAACACATCATCATCTGATCCAGGAAGGAATTTTCTGAATGACAAGTCAAGTGACAAACAGCGGTTGTGATAGTGCGTGCGATGTCACAACAACCCACGTGCTGTGGGGAAAAAAAGGTGTTCGAGAATGTCCAGAATATTTTGATGTCTCATTCCTTACACCGGTGAGGACAGTTGTGACTGTATTCACATTGGATCTAATATTTCTAGCAAATTGAGGTTGATCATCTGTTGTTGTCTGCTTGATTTACAGCAGGGTCTTGTGAGGTTTAACAGAGAAAGCATTAAGGTAATGAGCTCATGTTTTCATATGTTTTTGTGCCTCCGGTTGGACACAGTCTACAGTGTGGCTAATTGTGTAGGATATATTATTGCGCAACACCAAACCCTATTCTTATTCATTATTCTATGTATAATGACAACAATTGACATATCCTAGTGAATTTATACACAATATGATCTGGTAATGAAATAACAGGACAAATACGTTTGGTTTCCATGTTACACTTGCAATTTAAACAAAACAAGGGGCTTGAAGTAGTCTATTTACACAAAGGGTGGGTCTAATCCTGAATGATGATCGGTTAAAAACGCATTCCACCGGGTGTCTATTCCACAAATTACCACCGGCTAAATCTATGAAGTTAAAATGCCTATTTACTCTGTTCCATCTGACTGCTCAATCCACTGTCTCATCAGCCCAGCCAGGCAATTTATAAACTTGATCTCCACTATAAAAAGTATCTAGACATTATCTCACATTTCTTTTAGACTAACACTTAGTTTTCAACAGCAGAGATTTGTAATAACCTTGCTCTCTGTCTCCGATATTTGAAACATTGTTTCAGTATTCAAATTCGATCTCCAACTGTCCCATAGTAATAAACGTGTAGGGGTCGGGACGAGAGAGAGAGGCAGTCAGCGTTTCTCAGCCGGTCGAAATCATGAATCAGCAGGCATAATTTTTATGGATACATACTATTGGAATGTCTATTGGAAAAAAGGTCAAATGAAACGAAGTGCAGCTAGTTTGCAGTCTTTCCAGCTTCAGTTTGAAGTGATTGTGTTTGCTGTGTTGTTGGCTAGCTCCTCTGAACAACAGTGTCCTGACGAGAGAGCACATTTTCTATGCCAGGCAAAATTGTGCCTCATTACCTAATTGTTATGGATGTATCCAAATAAATGTCACTAGAAAACAGCTTAAACAAATGAAGCTACTGTTGTTATTGTCTGCACTGTTTGATGTGACTCTAAGTTAGCCGTAGTTGGCTAGCTAGCAAGGGATAAGAACATTGCCAGCCAGTATGGCAATGGAACATTTTAAAATGAAAGACTGGGTCCATAGATACAGAACAAAAAGACTGAACGACTGGGTCGCGTCCATAGATACAGAACAAAAAGACTGAACGACTGGGTCGCGTCCATAGATACAGAACAAAAAGACTGAACGACTGGGTCGCGTCCATAGATACAGAACAAAAAGACTGAATGACTGGGTCGCGTCCATAGATACAGAACAAAAAAGACTGAACGACTGGGTCGCGTCCATAGATACAGAACAAAAAGACTGAACGACTAGGTCACATCTCTGGCAACCAAACCAATAGAACGAATGACCAGCCGGCTTGGGTACCAACCCTAGATTTGTTTCTGGACAATATATTGTGGAAGGATGAAATACTAGGAATAAATTCATCAAAATAATGTTTTAATGAAATGGTTTTCCCAAAAACCTTCTCTATTAAATGTTCATCACAAAGTAGCCTACAGTATATCTGTAGCATGATTATTTCTACAAAGTAGCCTACAGTGTGTCTACCTGGCAGAATGATAGCATGATTATTTCTACAAAGTAGCCTACAGTATGTCTACCTGGCAGAATGATAGCATTATTATTTCTACAAAGTAGCCTACAGTATGTCTACCTGGCAGAATGATAGCATTATTATTTCTACAAAGTAGCCTACAGTATGTCTACCTGGCAGAATGATAGCATTATTATTTCTACAAAGTAGCCTACAGTATGTCTACCTGGCAGAATGATAGCATTATTATTTCTACAAAGTAGCCTACAGTGTGTCTACCTGGCAGAATGATAGCATTATTATTTCTACAAAGAAGCCTACAGTATGTCTACCTGGCAGAATGATAGCATGATTATTTCTACAAAGTAGCCTACAGTATGTCTACCTGGCAGAATGATAGCATGATTATTTCTACAAAGTAGCCTACAGTATGTCTACCTGGCAGAATGATAGCATGATTATTTCTACAAAGTAGCCTACAGTATGTCTACCTGGCAGAATGATAGCATTATTATTTCTACAAAGTAGCCTACAGTATGTCTACCTGGCAGAATGATAGCATTATTATTTCTACAAAGTAGCCTACAGTATGTCTACCTGGCAGAATGATAGCATTATTATTTCTACAAAGTAGCCTACAGTATGTCTACCTGGCAGAATGATAGCATTATTATTTCTACAAAGTAGCCTACAGTGTGTCTACCTGGCAGAATGATAGCATTATTATTTCTACAAAGAAGCCTACAGTATGTCTACCTGGCAGAATGATAGCATGATTATTTCTACAAAGTAGCCTACAGTATGTCTACCTGGCAGAATGATAGCATGATTATTTCTACAAAGTAGCCTACAGTATGTCTACCTGGCAGAATGATAGCATGATTATTTCTACAAAGTAGCCTACAGTATGTCTACCTGGCAGAATGATAGCATGATTATTTCTACAAAGTAGCCACAGCATGTCTACCTGGCAGAATGATATCATTATTATTTCTACAAAGTAGCCTACAGTATGTCTACCTGGCAGAATGATAGCATGATTATTTCTACAAAGTAGCCTACAGTATGTCTACCTGGCAGAATGATAGCATGATTATTTCTACAAAGTAGCCTACAGTATATCTGTAGCATGATTATTTCTACAAAGTAGCCTACAGTATATCTGTAGCATGATTATTTCTACAAAGTAGCCTACAGTGTGTCTACCTGGCAGAATGATAGCATGATTATTTCTACAAAGTAGCCTACAGTATGTCTACCTGGCAGAATGATAGCATGATTATTTCTACAAAGTAGCCTACAGTATGTCTACCTGGCAGAATGATAGCATGATTATTTCTACAAAGTAGCCTACAGTATGTCTACCTGGCAGAATGATAGCATGATTATTTCTACAAAGTAGCCTACAGTATGTCTACCTGGCAGAATGATAGCATGATTATTTCTACAAAGTAGCCTACAGTATGTCTACCTGACAGAATGATAGCATTATTATTTCTACAAAGAAGCCTACAGTATGTCTACCTGGCAGAATGATAGCATGATTATTTATACAAAGTAGCCTACAGTATGTCTACCTGGCAGAATGATAGCATGATTATTTCTACAAAGTAGCCTACAGTATGTCTACCTGGCAGAATGATAGCATGATTATTTCTACAAAGTAGCCTACAGTATGTCTACCTGGCAGAATGATAGCATGATTATTTCTACAGAGAAGCCTACAGTATGTCTACCTGGCAGAATGATAGCATGATTATTTGCATCAATCCATTTGTTTTGCTAACTCTCATCTCATGTGAAGACTTTCTCATATGCTTTCTCCTGTTGGTTTTCTTCCTTTCATTGTCTAGCAGCTGTTAAAGACATGATCCTAGTAACCATTATCCTAGTAACCAATGATAGTTGTTGCATCTTTAATCTCAACTCTTTCAAAATTTCTAGCTGATATTTCTATCTCTGTCCATGAAACCGCCCGCAGGTGTGAGGCCCATTTTAGAAAGGTGTTTACCCGCAAATTGCATTTTGGAACATTCGCATGTAGGATTTACTGCTGTGTGCGTGCACATTGCTGCGCCTAAAATGTAAAGAAATAATAGTTGATCAACATTTTAAGCTAAACATTCGGATCTGTTCCATCAACCTTATTAATTGATAGGATACATTATATACCTCCACTATACTACTTCGATACTCATCGTGGAGATTAAGAAGTAAGTATATGCCATGCCCACTGAAGATCTGATATATTCTCCACTACACTACGGAGAAACACCTCTAACCAAACAACAGTGCTAGGTGCATATACACTTGATTTAATCGGTAACTACACAAAATATATACCAATATGGCATTGATCATTTTAGGTCATTCTAAGTGTGTCACTGTTTCTCATAGACTTTCACACAGGGAGCATTTCCTTCACCGGGTGGGCCGTTTTGGAAATTGTTGGCAAAGTTAGAGTATACCCACTTCTCCAGGAACTGTTAGGAGGGGGAGAGGGGTTGCTGAGGAGTATTTCTGTCTGTAATAAAGCCCCTTTGCAGGGAAAAACTCATTCTGATTGGCTGGGCCTGGCTTCCTAGTGGGTGGACCTGGCTCCCAAGTGGTATGCCCTCCCAGGCCCGCCCATGGCTGCGCCCCTGCCCAGTCATGTGAAATGCATAGATTTATTTAAATTGACTGATTTCCATCTATGAACTGTAACTCAGTAAAATCTTTGGAATTGTTTGTTGTTGCGTTTCTTTTTGTTGTTTAGTTTATATTAGGTTCTAAGTGCTTGAAATGTCCCTACAAGTCCTTGACTTTGACTTGCTAATGTCTGTATGAACCCTGCTTAAAGGATGTACAGCGCCCTGAGAAAATATCCGTACCCATTGACCTATTCCACATTTTGTTGTGTTGCGAATTCAAAAAGGATTAAATAGATTTGTTTTCTCACCCATCTACACACAATACCCCATAATGACAAAGTGAAAACATGTTTTTAGAAATGTTTGCAAATTTATTGAAAATGAAATATAGAAATATCTAATTTACGTAAGTATTCACACCCCTGAATAAATACTTTCTAGGAGTACCTTTGGCAGTGATTACAGCTGTGACTCTTTCTTGGTAAGTCTCTAAGAGCTTTCCACACATGGATTGTGCAATATTTGCCCACTATTCTTTTCAAAATTCTTGAAACTCTGTCAAATTGGTTGTTGATCATTGCTAGACAACCATTTTCAGGTCTTGCCATATGTTTTCAAGCAGATTTAAGTCAAAACTGTAACTCGGCCACTCAGGAACATTCACTGTCTTCCTGGTAAGCAACTCCAGTGTAGACATGGCCATCTGTTTTAGGTTATTGTCCTGCTGAAAAGTGAATTCATCTGAGCAGACTGAACCAGGTTTTCCTCTAGGATTTTGCCTGCTTATCTCCATTCCATTTCTTTTTTATCCTGAAAAACTCCCCAGTCCTTAACGATTACAAGCATACCCATAACATGATGCAGCCAACATTGTGCTAGAAAATATGGAGAGTGGTACTCAGTAATGTGTTGTGTTGGACTTGCCTCAAACATAACACTTTGTATTCAGAACAAAAAGATAAGTGCTTTCTCACATTATTTGCAATATTACTTTAGTCCCTTGTTGCAAACAGGATGCATGTTTTGGAATATTTTTATTCTGTACAGGCTTCCTTCTTTTCACTCTGTCAATTATGTTAATATTGTGGAGTAACTACAATGTTGTTGATCCATCCTCATTTTTCTCCTATCACAACCATTAAACTCTGTAACTCTTTTAAAGTCACCACTGGCCTCATGATGAAATCCCTGAGTGGTTTCCTTCTTCTCTGGCAACTGAGTTAGGAAGGACTCCTGTATCTTTGTAGTGACTGGGTGTATTGATACACCATCCAAAGTGTAATTAATAACTTCACCATGCTCAAAGGGATATTTAGTATTTGCTTTTTATATTGTTACCCATCTACCAATAGGTGCCCTTCTTTGCGAGCCATTGGAAAACCTCCCAGGTCTTTGTGGTTGAATCTGTGTCTGAAATTCAGTGCTCGACTGAGGCACCTTACAGATAATTGTATGTGTGTATAATCCTAGGCTTATGTTGTTGTATAGGTGGAGTTATGGGCCAATTTGCATATATTCCTCTAAATACATAGGTGGAACTGCATTCTTTTTGTTTCAAACCATTTAGAAAATTTGATCCCAATGTCACACATTTGGCCCCATTATTTATAGAAAGACCCATGTGCATAGCATCTTTTACCTGTGTTTTGTGCATACTGTATGTGGCCATTTGTCTTTTTTGCACAATCTAATCTACTGTTTAGTGACGGTGCATCATATGATGTTTTTTACATTGTAAATGGTGTTTTTATCAGTTACTTTGTATGTTCATTGAGTTTTTATGTTATTGCTGCAAAATGAATTTACTCATTGAGGATATAAACATTTTAATCTAATATAGGTTCCACCCATCGAGGAGCTGCAGGTGCTGCCTGCCTGGATAAAGAACGGTCTCTACTTTCACAACAACCCTCTGATCTGTGACTGTAGCCTTTATAGTCTCCTGGCCCACTGGCACATCCGCCGGCTCAACTCAGCCCTGGACTTTAAAGATGAGTACATCTGCTATCTCCCCGGGTCCCAGAAAAGCAGGGTGGGGGTCTTCGACCTGAACAGAGACTATATGAACTGTAGTACGTTCTACGAGGCGGACGAGGAGGCTTGGCTGGAACAGACGCTGATCTTGCGCTGTGATACTAAACACAGGGATCTGTCTAAGACCTGGGTGATGCCTGGTGATGTAGTGGTGACGGAGGGGTTTAATCAGACAGCCAAGGTACTTCCTGATGGTAGTCTCCAGATAGGTCCGGTGAAGTCGGAGGACTCGGGGACGTATACGTGCTATGCTGTGAGCGAAGCCCTCAACGAGACGCTCTACGTGCTGCTCAAGGTATGTGGATACTGTTTCATAATGTATACATGTTGTGTGTTGTAATGTTGTACGTCCAATGATCCTGTGACATCTTCATTTTCCGTTGGGGATCAATAAAAGTCAATTCAATTCAGCTCAAACCAATTCAATTCAGCTCAAACAAATTCAATTAAATTCAGCTCAAACCAATTAAATTCAGCTCAAACCAATTCAATTCAATTCAGCTCAAACCAATTCAATTCAATTCAGCTCAAACCAATTCAATTCACTCTGGATTAATGAAAAATTACTAAAATGTAAATAACAATTGAATTAAAATCAACTCCATTCCTATCAATTCCCAAAGGTGCATAACTTCACGGAGAACGGCAACGGCGAAGCCCTGAACACGGCCTACACCACCCTGGTGGGCTGCTTGACCAGCGTGGTCCTAGTGCTCATCTACCTGTACCTGACCCCCTGCAGATGCTTCTGCTGCCCCAAAAAGAACCATGAGGACTCCATCCACTCCTCCATGCTCAGCGCCGCACCCAGCCATGAGGACCTGATCAACAACACTGACCCAAGGCACGTGGCCTTCATCGACCCCAAGGAGCTGGGACAGGGGCTGAACGGGAAGGTGAACCCCAACGATGGGGAGGGGGACCAGGGAGAGATAGATGAGGAGGGAGGGTTACTGGGGAAGGGAAGGAGGAAGAAGTCTGTGGCTGAGTCTATTAGTTCTGTCTTCTCTGACACCCCCATAGTGGTCTGAGATGGTACGGACTGTCGATATGGATGTACGCTGTGACGTGATTGGATGGATCAGGGATGTACGTGGTGTGATTGGATGAAACTGTGACTACTTCCTTGGACAGAAAGCCAATCACAGTTTACTAAACTGACCAATCAGAAGCTTCAGGGGAGTGTTAACACATTGCCTTGGTATTAACAAGGACAACTGACAATAAACAGGACCTTTCCCCAGCATTTGATCTGTAGCACTTAAATATACATACTGTGAAAGCCTGACAGAGGAGTCCCACTGGGCACACACTGGTTGAATCAACGTTGTTTACACGTCATTTCAATGAAATTACTTTGAACCAATGTGGACTAGACGTGGAATTGACGTCTGTGCCCAGTGGAGTGTAAGAGGACGCTGTTCCTTCCTGTGATACAGTAACGGTGGATACCATGTTGGACGGTAGCAGTACTCAGGAAGACATTGATTGGCAGAGGACAGAAAATATGGAGATTGTGAGCCATTTTAAACATTTAAAAAGAAAAATTGAGATGAATAAGTTTGGAAAAGAACATAGTTCATACATATATATATATATATATATAGTCAAGTCATGAGCATGAACCTTGTAGACTGACTCATATTTCTATTTACTAATAGGAGTAGACTAGTGTGGGTCTTCTGTAGACTTTAGTACATACAGACCGTACCTACGGTAGCTATACACATAGAAATAGAATTACTTTATATTACTTCCTGGCATGGGTACATTCATTATGGCCACCGGGCCACCCATCACAGAACATTGACTTGGATGGGAATGTCTGTTCTAATAATTATATTTCTATGCATATACCCCTCCACCCCCACAGAGAGACAGACAGACAGAGAGACAGACAGACAGACAGTACCACCAGAGCTATATATTGAAGCATTAACATGGCGACCAGCTCCAGAGTTGGCCAAACGCAAGAACATGGACACCAGATCCAGAGTTGGCCAAATGCAACAACATGGACACCAGATCCAGAGTTGGCCAAACGCAAGAACATGGACACCAGATCCAGAGTTGGCCAAACGCAAGAACATGGACACCAGATCCAGAGTTGGCCAAATGCAACAACATGGACACCAGATCCAGAGTTGGCCAAATGCAACAACATGGACACCAGATCCAGAGTTGGCCAAATGCAACAACATGGACACCAGATCCAGAGTTGGCCAAATGCAACAACATGGACACCAGATTCAGAGTTGGCCAAATGCAACAACATGGACACCAGATCCAGAGTTGGCCAAACATAGCAACAAATGTAAATTGCGCTACAACGGATTGAATCGAGCCGTTAGGTACGTCTCTGGTCATGAATAGTCAGAACCAGTGATTCATACTGAAGAGGAACAGCCATGTTATAAACAAACATCACACTACAACCCAGAGACCAGACTAAGTGGGCCTGTGAGTGGGAACCAGGAAGTGTAGCTTATAACAGTGTGTGACTTATTTTACACCCTCAAGTTAGGCAGGCTGCTAGGTCAAATAATTTATTTAGTCATAATGAGATAGCAATAGAGCGGAATAGCATAATAAAAGTTCATTGTGGTTCACCTTTATTGTTGTTCACTTGATGCTTGATTCAATTATTAGTACAGTAGGTCAATGAGGAAGACTTCACCCTTGTTAAGCCATGCATTCCTATTGCCTTACTGTTTTAGGAAGCCAGTCACTAAGAGATTAGCTATTATACAATAAACCAGTCTAATGGAAATACTGTTTATCATGGATTCATAATCGTAGATAAAATATATATATATATATACTTTCAAAGACTTGCACACTGAAAAAAGAGACATTTTGACATTAGTGCATTTCATGTCCAGAGGTCTGTATACTGCACCATACGACATGCTTCTGCCAGGTGGTATCGTTCCTCATTGTAATGTTCCCTGTCATAGTGAATGCACTGCATAGTAGGTGAACACAGCCAGTCATTAGGACAGCTCATTAGAGAACCACCTGTCTCCACCTGCTAGCCCATGTTCATGAATATACATCATCATGCTGTAGCTAGCATGCTATGTCCCATTAATATATACATCATCATGCTGTAGCTAGCATGCTATGTCCCATTAATATACATCATCATGCTGTAGCTAGCATGCTATGTCCCATTAATATACATCATCATGCTGTAGCTAGCATGCTATGTCCCATTAATATACGTCATCATGCTGTAGCTAGCATGCTATGTCCTATTAATATATACATCATCATGCTGTAGCTAGCATGCTATGTCCCATTAATATACGTCATCATGCTGTAGCTAGCATGCTATGCCCCATTAATATACACATCATCATGCTGTAGCTAGCATGCTATGTCCCAGACTGACAGGAAAGAGATGGGTTATGTTTAAAAAGGAAGAAACATTTTGAAACAGAGTGAAACGGGGATGTACTACCTGAATATGTCCAATAAGAACACAGATTTTAATTCCCTGTTGCAGAAGATTTGACTAAAGTGTGCCCCACTGAACAAGGCCCTGTGCTCTGTAATGCCGGGGAAACACAGAGTTATTCATTGCTGTTGTGCTGTCTGAGCTGATCCAGGTAACACATCTCTTCCTCAGTACGTTATTGGCTCTGTCTTCAATTCATAAATGCAAATTTTATGCAGGGCCTTTCAAGAGCGGCTGGCTGTTGAGCTCAAATTAACCAGGTTTTCAAGCAGACGAGGCGTCCACCACCGTCCATGTCTTGGCGAAACAAAACGGTGTCATTACATTATCGCGTCTTTGTCATGACAACGACAGGGCTACTGACGTCTGAATGCTAATTACATCGTTTGATAAGACTTCCCTCTGCCTCACTGTGTGGGTGCGTGTGCGTGTGCGTGTTTGTGTGTGTGTGTCTCCCTGTGTGTGTGTGCAGACACATTTTTTTCCAGTGTGTTCTCCTATGCCACCACAAGTCCGTTATATCAAATCAAATCACATTTTATTGGTCACATACATGTGTTTAGCAGATGTTATTGCGGGTGTAGCGAAATGCTTGTGCTTCTAGCTCTGACAGTGCAGCAATATCTAACAAGTAATATCTAACAAATTACACAACATATACCCAATACACACAAATCTAAGTAGGAATGAATTGAGACTATACATATGGACGAGCGATGTCAGAGCAGAACGGACTAAGATACAGAAGAATAGTATAGAATACAGTATATACATATGAGATGAGTAATGCCAGATATGTAAACATTATTAAAGTGACTAGTGTTCCATTCCTTAAAGTGGCCAGTGATTCCTAGTCTATGCTTATAGGCAGCAGCCTCTAATGTGCTAGTGATGGCTGTTTAACAGTCTAATGGCCTTGAGATAGAAGCTGTTTTTCAGTCTATCGGTCCCAGCTTTGATGCACCTGTACTGACCTCGCCTTCTGGATGGTAACGGGGTGAACAGGCAGTGGCTCGGGTGGTTGATGTCCTTGATGATCTTTTTTGCCCTCCTGTGACATCGGGTGGTGTAGGTGTCCTGGAGGGCAGGTAGTTTGCCCCCGGTAATGCGTTGTGCAGACCGCATCACCCTCTGGAGAGCCTTGTGGTTGCAGTCTGTGCAGTTGCTGTACCAGGCGGTGATACAACCCGACAGGACGCTTTCAATTGTGAATCTCTAAAAACATTTGAAGGTTTTAGGTGACAAGCCAAATTTCTTTAGCCTCCTGACAGCTATGATTCTGTCTGGATTGGTTTGAATATTATTGCGTATTTTGTCATTATTGGGTTGTCCTTTAATTAGATTTGAAAGCAATCACTGCCACTCAGGCAAACAGGTATTGTGATGCCCTTTAAGTGCTGTGTAATCAATGGTGGAAAAAGTACCCAAATGTCATACTTGAGTAAAAGTAAAGATACCTTAATAGAAAATGACTAAAGTAGAAGTGAAAGTCACCCAGTAAAATAATACTTGAGTAAAAGTCTAAAAGTATTTGGTTTGAAATATATTTAAGTATCAAAAGTTAATGTCATTTCTAAAATACACTTAAGTTTCAAAAGTAAATGCAGAAATCATTTAAAATTCCATATATTAAGCAAACCAGACGTCACAATCTTCCTGATTTATTTCTTTACGGATAGCCAGACACTCAGACATAATTTACAAATGAAGTGTTTGTGTTTAGTGAGTCCGCCAGATCAGAGGCAGTAGGGTAGACCGGGGATGTTCTCTGTTTAGTGAGTTCGCCAGATCAGAGGCAGTAGGGTAGACCAGGGATGTTCTCTTGATAAGTGAGTGAATTGGACCATTTTCCTGTCCTGCTAAACATTCAAAATATAACAAGTACTTTTGGGTGTCAGGGGATATATATTTTTCCTTTAGGAATGTAGTGAAGTAAAATAAGTTGTCAAAAATATAAATAGTAAAGTAAAGTACATATACCCCCAAAAAACTACTTAAGTAGTACTTGAAGGTATTTTTACTTAAGTACTTTACACCACTGTATGTAATTAGGCTGATCTGAAGGAAATGCCCTGAGCGCTCAAGTCAAGCTACATTTGTTTTCATACTGAATTACATAATTCAATATGATTTGTTTAAGCCCGGGTTAATTAAACAACTGAATTCAGTATGGTTTCTTCTAGCCTGGTTAAACAACATAATTCAGTATGGTTTGTTTTAGCCCGGTTAATTAAACAACTGAATTCAGTATGGTTTGTTTTAGCCTGGTTAATTAAACAATATAATTCAGTATGGTTTATTCTAGCCTGGTAAACCAGCATAAATCAGTATGGTTTGTTTTTAGCCCGGTTAATTAAACAACTGAATTCAGTATGGTTTGTTTTAGCCTGGTTAATTAAACAATATAATTCAGTATGGTTTATTCTAGCCTGGTGAACCAGCATAAATCAGTATGGTTTGTTTTAGCCCGGTTAATTAAACAACTGAATTCAGTATGGTTTGTTTTAGCCTGGTTAATTAAACAATATAATTCAGTATGGTTTATTCTAGCCTGGTGAACCAGCATAAATCAGTATGGTTTGTTTTAGCCCGGTTAATTAAACAACAGAATTCAGTATGGTTTGTTTTAGCCCGGTTAATTAAACAATATAATTCAGTATGGTTTATTCTAGCCTGGTGAAGCAGCATAAATCAGTATGGTTTGTTTTAGCCCGGTTAATTAAACAACTGAATTCAGTATGGTTTGTTTTAGCCTGGTTAATTAAACAATATAATTCAGTATGGTTTATTCTAGCCTGGTGAACCAGCATAATTCAGTATGGTTTGTTCTAGCCTGGAAAAAACAGCATAATTCAGTTTGGTTTCTTCTAGCCTGGTTAAACAACATAATTCAGTATGGTTTCTTCTAGCCTGGTTAAACAACATAATTCAGTATGGTTTGTTTTAACCTGGTTAAACAGCATAATTCAGTATGGTTTCTTCTAGCCTGGTTAATTAAACAACATAATTCAGTATAGTTTATTCTAGCCTGGTTAAATAACATAATTCAGTATGGTTTATTCTAGCCTGGTTAAACAACATAATTCAGTATGGTTTGTTTTAACCTGGTTAAATAACATAATTCTGTATGGTTTGTTCTAGCCTGGTTAAATAACATAATTCTGTATGGTTTGTTCTAGCCTGGTTAAACAACATAATTCTGTATGGTTTATTCTAGCCTGGTTAAACAACATAATTCAGTATGGTTTATTCTAGCCTGGTTAAACAACATAATTCAGTATGGTTTGTTCTAGCCTGGTTAATTAAACAACATAATTCAGTATGGTTTATTCTAGCCTGGTTAAACAACATAATTCAGTATGGTTTGTTCTAGCCTGGTTAATTAAACAACATAATTCAGTATGGTTTATTCTAGCCTGGTTAAATAACATAATTCAGTATGGTTTATTATAGCCTGGTTAAACAACATAATTCAGTATGGTTTATTCTAGCCTGGTTAAACGACATAATTCAGTATGGTTTGTTCTAGCCTGGTTAAACAACAGTCTTGTTAAACAACAGTCTTGTTTAACCAAGCAAAGGTTCACGTTCCTCAGTATTCCAACCTCATCAGTATTTCACTGGAACGGATCATTGTGGTGAAACTGCGAGATCCAATCGCTAGCCTTCTTTTTCATATGCATCATCTTTTAATGTGAACCTTGTGCCTGTGCGTCTCTGAGTGATGTAATGGATGGATGAATCATATGTAGTGACCATAGCCATGTGTCTCTGACTGTAGACAGATATCTGTACCAGGTTTACATAGTGTGGAAGAAAGAAGTCTCACTCATCCCAGTGGTGTTAATGTGAAAGCCCATAGGAAGGCCCGTGGGAAGGGCCGTAGGAAGGCCCGTAGGAAGACCCGTAGGAATGCCCGTAGGAAGACCTATAGGAAGCCCCATAGGAAGGCCCTTAGGGCCTGTAGGAAGGCCCATAGGAAGGCCCTTAGGAACTCAAGTAGGAAGGCCCATATGGCCTGTAGGAAGGCCCATAGGAAGGCAAGTAGGAAGGCCCATAGGGCCTGGAAGGCCCATAGGAAGCCCCATAGGGCCTGTAGGAAGGCCCATAGGAAGGCAAGTAGGAAGGCCCATAGGGCCTGGAAGGCCCATAGGAAGCCCCATAGGGCCTGTAGGAAGGCCCATAGGAAGGCAAGTAGGAAGGCCCATAGGGCTTTGGTCAAAAGTAGTGCACATTGCAAATCAAATCAAATCAGATTTTATTGGTCACATACACATGGTTAGCAGGTGTTAATGCGAGTGTAGCGAAATGCTTGTGCTTCTAGTTCCGACAGTGCAGTAATATCTAACAAGTAATCTTTACAAATTCACAACGACTATCTTATACACACAAATGTACGTATAAATATATGGATGAGCAATGGCCGTGCGGCATAGGCAAAATGCATTAGATGGTATAGAATACAGTATATACATATGAGATGAGTAATGTAGGATATGTAGACATTATTAAAGTGGCGTTATTTAAAGTGACTAGTGATGCCTTTATTAAGTCATTTATTTGGCCAAAGATTTGAGTCTGAATGTTGGCAGCAGCCACTCTATGTTAGTGATGGCTGTTTAACAGTCTGATGGCCTTGAGATAGAAGCTGTACTGACCTCGCCTTCTGGATGATACCGGGTGAACAGGCAGTGGCTCAGGTGGTTGTTGTCCTTGATGATCTTTTTGGTCTTCCTGTGACATCGGGTGGTGTAGGTGTCCTGGAGGGCAGGTAGTTTGCCCCTGGTGATGCGTTGTGCAGACCACACTACCCTCTGGAGAGCCTTGCTGTTGTGGGTGGAGCAGTTGCCGTACCAGGCGGTGATACAGCCCGACAGGATGCTCTCGATTGAGCATCTGTAAAAGTTTGTGAGTGTTTTAGGTAACAGGCCAAATTTCTTCAGCCTTCTGAGGTTGAAGAGGCGCTGTTGCGCCTTCTTCACCACGCTGTCTGTGTGGGTGGACCGTTTCAGTTTGTCCGTGATGTGTACGCCGATGAACTTAAAACTTTCCACCTTCTCCACCACTGTCCCGTCGATGTGGATGGGGGGATGCTGCCTCTGCTGTTTCCTGAAGTCCACGATAATTTCCTTTGTTTTGTTGACGTTGAGTGAGAGGTTGTTTTCCTGACACCACACTCCGAGTGCCCTCACCACCTCCCTATAGGCTGTCTTGTCATTGTTGGTAATCAATCCTACCACTGTTGTGTCGTCTGCAAACTTGATGACTGAGTTGGAGGCGTGCATGGCCACACAGTCATGGGTGAACTGGGAGTACAGGAGAGGGCTGAGAACGCACCCTTGTGGGGCCCCAGTGTTGAGGATCAGCGGGGTGGAGATGTTGTTTCCTACCCTCACCACCTGGGGGCGGCCCGTCAGAAAGTCCAGGACCCAGTTGCACAGAGCGGGGTCGAGACCCAGGATCTCAAGCTTAATGATGAGTTTGGAGGGCACTATGGTGTTAAATGCTGAGCTGTAATCAATGAACAGCATTCTTACATAGGTATTCCTCTTGTCCAGATGGGATAGGGCAGTGTGCAGTGTGATGGCGATTGCGTCGTATGTGGACCTGTTGGGGTGGAATGCAAATTGGAGTGGGTCTAGGGCAGGGCTGCCCAACCCTCTTCCTGGAGATCCATCGTCCTGTAGGTTTTCAGTCCAACCCTCTTCCTGGAGATCTACCGTCCTGTAGGTTTTCAGTCCAACCTTTTTCCTGGAGATCTACCGTCCTGTAGGTTTTCAGTCCAACCCTCTTCCTGGAGAGCTACTGTCTTGTAGGTTTTCAGTCCAACCCTAATTTAGCATATATGATTCAGCTAGTTAAGGTCTTGTTGAGCAGCTAATTAGTAGAATCAGGTGTGTTAAATTAGGGTTGGACTGAAAACCCACAGGACGGTAGATCTCCAGGAAGAGGGTTGGACTGAAAACCCACAGGACGGTAGATCTCCAGGAAGAAGGTTGGGCAGCCCTGGTCTAGGCTATCAGGTAGGGTGGAGGTGATATGATCCTTGACTAGTCTCTCAAAGCACTTCATGATGACTGAAGTGAGTGCTATGGGGCGATAGTCATTTAGTTGCAGAGAATAGGGTGCCGTTTGGGACGTATCCATGGTAACGGAATGGGAGACTACAATAGATCATTATTGATACATTTTCACAGAAATTTGTGACGTCGTTAGTTAGTTAGTTAAGTTGTTAGTTAGTTAATTAGTTAGTTAGTTAGTTAGTTAATTTGTTCATTAGTTAGTTGGTTAATTTGTTAGTTAGTTAATTTGTTTGTTAGTTAATTAGTTAGTTAGTTAGTTAGTTTGTTAGTTAATTAGTTAATTAGTTAATTCGTTAGTTAGTTAGTTAGTTAGTTAGTTTGTTTGTTTGTTTGTTAGTTAGTTAATTAGTTAGTTAGTTAGTTAATTAGTTAATTAGTTTGTTAGTTGTGTTAGTCAGTTAATTAGTTACTTAGTTAATTTGTTTGTTAGTTAATTAGTTAGTTAGTTAGTTAATTAGTTAATTAGTTAGTTAATTCGTTTGTTAGTTAATTAGTTAATTAGTTAGTTAGTTAGTTAGTTTGTAAGTTAGTTAGTTAATTAGTTAATTAGTTAGTTAATTAGTTAATTAGTTTGTTAGTTAATTAGTTAATTAGTTAGTTAGTTAGTTTGTTTGTTAGTTAGTTCATTAGTTAGTTAGTTAGTTAGTTAGTTAGTTAGTTAGTTAGTTAGTTCATTAGTTAGTTAGTTAGTTAGTTAGTTAGTTAGTTAGTTTAGTTAGTTAATTTGTTAGTTAATTTGTTAGTTAATTAGTTAGTTTGTTAGTTAATTAGTTAGTTAGTTTGTTAGTTAATTAGTTAATTAGTTCGTTCGTTCGTTAGTTAGTTAGTTAGTTAGTTAGTTAGTTAGTTAGTTAGTTAATTTGTTAGTTAATTTGTTAGTTTGTTAGTTAATTCGTTAGTTAGTTAGTTAGTTAGTTAGCGTGGATATTGCTCAATTGCATACATATCCAATTATGGTCAACTCCTCCTCATTTGCAATTGTAACAGGAGGGATTAATAACCATTGGACCAAAGTGAAATCAATCAGAAGAGTGTGATTAGAAATCACCTGCTCCGCTACATTATCGCAACCATGTTCTGCCCAGTTAGTTCTTCATCTCCTATCATGTGCGTGTATTTGCTTCATCCAATTCATTGCTATATGCAAAGTTGTATGCTCATTAAAATAGAATGTTTGTCATTTACGGAGCAGAAAGAAGGCCAGTAAATGTCAGTAGGACGTTCAGTGGGGACGTTCAGGGGGATGTTCAGTGGGACGTTCAAAGGGACGTTTCGGTGGGACGTTCCGGTGGGACGTTCAGTGGGACGTTTCGGTGGGACGTTCAGTGGGACGTTCAGGGGGACGTTCAGGGGGACGTTCAGAGGGACGTTCAGGGGGACGTTCAGGGGGACGTTTCGGTGGGACGTTCTAAATTGCTAATAGCTGGTAAAACCTTGAAAACACATTATAGGAATTGATTTTATGCAGCACGCCTCCTATTTATACTCTCGTGAGAGAGAGCCATGTCATTACCCACGATGAATCAGGATAGAGTCTGCTTCTTCAGCTAATGGTATTCATCAGTTGCCTGTCACACAATTACTAAACATAGATATAAAACACGATGGATAATGGAATGGAACACTATGTATAGTCTAATGTGTATGGTACTGACTGACTATAGTCTAATGTGTATGGTACTGACTATAGTCTAATATCTATGATACTGACTGACTATAGTCTAATACCTATGGTACTGACTGACTATAGTCTAATATCTATGATACTGACTGACTATATAGTGTAATATCTATGATACTGACTGACTATAGTCTAATATCTATGATACTGACTGACTATAGTCTAATATCTATGGTACTGACTGACTATAGTCTAATATCTATGGTACTGACTGACTATATAGTCTAATATCTATGATACTGACTGACTATATATAGTCTAATATCTATGATACTGACTGACTATATATAGTCTAATATCTATGATACTGACTGACTATATATAGTCTAATATCTATGGTACTGACTGATTGTAGTTTAATATCTATGGTACTGACTGATTGTAGTTTAATATCTATGGTACTGACTATATATAGTGTAATGTCTATGGTACTGACTGACTATATATAGTGTAATGTCTATGGTACTGACTGATTGTAGTTTAATATCTATGGTACTGACTGACTATATATAGTGTAATGTCTATGGTACTGACTGACTATAGTGTAATATCTATGGTACTGAAGATATATAGTTTAATATCTATGGTACTGACTGACTATAGTTTAATGTCTATGGTACTGACTGACTATATATAGTTTAATATCTATGGTACTGACTATATATAGTCTAATATCTATGGTACTGACTGACTATATCTAGTGTAATGTCTATGGTACTGACTGAGTATAGTTTAATGTCTATGGTACTGACTGTATATAGTGTAATATCTATGGTACTGACTATATATAGTGGAATATCTATGGTACTGACTGAGTATAGTTTAATATCTATGGTACTGACTGACTATATATAGTGTAATGTCTATGGTACTGACTGACTATATATAGTGTAATGTCTATGGTACTGACTGACTATATATAGTGTAATATCTATGGTACTGACTGACTATATATAGTCTAATATCTGTGGTACTGACTGACTATATATAGTGTAATGTCTATGGTACTGACTGACTATATATAGTGTAATGTCTATGGTACTGACTGACTATATATAGTTTAATATCTATGGTACTGACTGACTATAGTTTAATATCTATGGTACTGACTGACTATATATAGTCTAATATCTATGGTACTGACTGACTATATATAGTGTAATGTCTATGGTACTGACTGACTATATATAGTTTAATATCTATGGTACTGACTGACTATAGTTTAATATCTATGGTACTGACTGACTATGTATAGTCTAATATCTATGGTACTGACTATATATAGTCTAATATATATGGTACTGACTATATATAGTCTATCTATGGTACTGACTGACTATATGTAGTCTAATATCTATGGTACTGACTGACTATATATAGTCTAATATCTATGGTACTGACTGACTATATGTAGTCTAATATCTATGGTACTGACTGACTATATATAGTCTAATATCTATGGTACTGACTATATATAGTTTAATTTCTATGGTACTGACTGACTATATATAGTCTAATATCTATGGTACTGACTATATATAGTGTAATATCTATGGTACTGACTATATAGAGTTTAATGTCTATGGTACTGACTGACTATATATAGTGTAATATCTATGGTACTGACTGACTATAGTTTAATATCTATGGTACTGACTGACTATAGTGTAATATCTATGGTACTGACTGACTATATATAGTCTAATATCTATGGTACTGACTATATATAGTGTAATGTCTATGGTACTGACTGACTATATATAGTGTAATGTCTATGGTACTGACTGACTATTGTTTAATGTCTATGGTACTGACTGACTATATATAGTCTAATATCTATGGTACTGACTGACTATATATAGTCTAATATCTATAGTACTGACTATATATAGTGTAATATCTGTGGTACTGACTGACTATATATAGTGTAATATCTATGGTACTGACTATATATAGTGTAATGTCTATGATACTGACTGACTATATATAGTGTAATATCTGTGGTACTGACTGACTATATATAGTGTAATATCTATGGTACTGACTATATATAGTGTAATGTCTATGATACTGACTGACTATATATAGTGTAATATCTGTGGTACTGACTGACTATATATAGTGTAATATCTATGGTACTGACTATATATAGTGTAATATCTGTGGTACTGACTGACTATATATAGTGTAATGTCAATGGTACTGACTGACTATATATAGTCTAATAGTGTAATATCTATGGTACTGACTGACTATAGTTTAATATCTATGGTACTGACTGACTATAGTCTAATATCTATGGTACTGACTGACTATATATAGTGTAATAGCTATGGTACTGACTGACTATAGTTTAATAGCTATGGTACTGACTGACTATAGTGTAATATCTATGGTACTGACTGACTATATATAGTCTAATATCTATGGTACTGACTATATATAGTGTAATGTCTATGGTACTGACTGACTATATATAGTGTAATGTCTATGGTACTGACTGACTATAGTTTAATGTCTATGGTACTGACTGACTATATATAGTCTAATATCTATGGTACTGACTGACTATATATAGTCTAATATCTATAGTACTGACTATATATAGTGTAATATCTGTGGTACTGACTGACTATATATAGTGTAATATCTATGGTGCTGACTATATATAGTGTAATGTCTATGATACTGACTGACTATATATAGTGTAATATCTGTGGTACTGACTGACTATATATAGTGTAATATCTATGGTACTGACTATATATAGTGTAATGTCTATGATACTGACTGACTATATATAGTGTAATATCTGTGGTACTGACTGACTATATATAGTGTAATATCTATGATACTGACTGACTATATATAGTGTAATGTCAATGGTACTGACTGACATATAGTGTAATATCTATGGTACTGACTGACTATAGTTTAATATCTATGGTACTGACTGACTATAGTCTAATATCTATGGTACTGACTGACTATAGTCTAATATCTATGGTACTGACTGACTATATATAGTGTAATAGCTATGGTACTGACTGACTATATATAGTCTAATATCTATTGTACTGACTGACTATATATAGTCTAATATCTATGGTACTGACTGACTATATATAGTGTAATATCTATGGTACTGACTGACTATAGTGTAATATCTATGGTACTGACTGACTATATATAGTGTAATATCTATGGTACTGACTGACTATAGTGTAATATCTATGGTACTGACTGACTATATATAGTCTAATATCTATGGTACTGACTGACTATATATAGTGCAATATCTATGGTACTGACTGACTATGGTGTAATGTCTATGGTACTGACTGACTATATATAGTGTAATATCTATGGTACTGACTGACTATAGTGTAATATCTATGGTACTGACTGTCTCTGTATTACTCTGTATCACCATGGGCTCTCATGGTTGGGGAAAGGGTTCAGTCCCAGGTGGCTTCCAGTTCCCATTCAAATGTTTTACTCTCACTGCTAGTTTTCTGAAAATGTTCTGTTAAATATTGTCGGGTAGTATATTGCTATGTTTTACCAATGTGCTAATAACAGTATTCTTGTATTATTACACAATGTTATTGACTGATCATTCAGCATTGTGTCTGTTCCCGTCTGTTCTTCAGCCAGACTTTTGTCTCAGTCTAATATCTTCAGTGTTGAAATAATGTGTTTATCTGAGTATAGAGACAGTTTCATATTGAAAGAAAAGGGTGTTTAATAGCTACTGAAACCTATAGAGCTAGTGAAAGGTAGAAGCTCACCTCGCCGATGTGAAGAGGGCTACATTAAATGTTATTGGAATGGAGTGTTGTCAGTTTTGTCATTTTATCAAAAGGATTGCTGTTGGTGTTGGTCGTCAAGGTCTTTGCTTTGAGGAGGAGTTTGTATGGCCATTAGGAGTTAGGAATGTTAGAGAATAATGTTCTTTTTTTTCTTTTTCTTTTTGCACTGGAATTTTTACACAAAGCCGTCAGAAATAAGCATGAAGGTAAAAGACACAGCAAGCCAAGGCCTCTTGGTGACTAACAGAATAGTCTATTGAGGTGTTGTGGAACATGCTGCCTCCTAGAGAGAAGAGACTATTGAGGTGTTGTGGAACATGCTGCCTCCTAGAGAGAATAGTCTATTGAGGTGTTGTGGAACATGCTTTCTCCTAGAGAGAATAGTCTATTGAGGTGTTGTGGAACATGCTGCCTCCTAGAGAGAATAGTCTATTCAGGTGTTGGGGAACATGCTACCTCCTCGAGAGAATAGTCTATTGAGGTGTTGTGGAACATGCTGCCTCCTAGAGAGAATAGTCTATTCAGGTGTTGTGGAACATGCTGCCTCCTAGAGAGAATAGTCTATTCAGGTGTTGTGGAACATGCTGCCTCCTAGAGAGAATAGTCTATTGAGGTGTTGTGGAACATGCTGCCTCCTAGAGAGAATAGTCTATTGAGGTGTTGTGGAACATGCTGCCTCCTAGAGAGAATAGTCTATTCAGGTGTTGTGGAACATGCTGCCTGTTAGAGAGAATAGTCTATTCAGGTGTTGTGGAACATGCTGCCTCCTAGAGAGAATAGTCTATTCAGGTGTTGTGGAACATGCTGCCTGTTAGAGCGAATTGTCTATTGAGGTGTTGGGGAACATCCTGCCTGAGGCTGCTGAGGGGAGGACGGCTCATAATAATGGCTGGAATTGAGTAAATGGAATGGCAATTAAACACCTGGACACCATGTGCTTGATGTATTTGATACCATTCCACCTATTCCGCTCCAGCTATTACCACGAGCCTGTCGTCCCCAATAATAGTGCCACCAACCTCATGTGATTCAGCCGTTGGGGAAGAGAAAACAATTGATGAAAGCTTTTTTTAATGGCTTCTGCTCTAAGACTACTACACAGTACATTGTACACAGTGAGTTCATGGAGTACCCACTGTATCAGTAATGAACCTGCTGGTTCTGTTAGAAGGATCTTGCGAATAAAGTTAAAGGGCTTTGAATGGTTTGTTTAAAAAAGTCCAGTGTATCTGAATCTGACTGCAGAACAGAAATGTAACATGAGAGAATAGATTAAATACTGTAGAGTATAACCTTTCGACTCAATAAAAAGTTAGAAATGTTTGACATTTTCTCGCTCTTCCTGCTTTTTGAGTTCTGCTGTTGTGCTGTTTAAACATTTTAACAACAGTTGATCATATCCAGAATCCAACTACAAGAGGATAACAGATAATGAATTGAACAACAGATAAATATACTTGACACTCTGCTACATCATGTCATGCATTGATTGATGATAGATTGATGATAGATTGATGATTGATGATAGATTGATGATTGAGGCTTGATTGATGATTGATTGATGATTGATTGATGATAGATTGATGATAGATTGATGATTGATTGATGATCGATTGATGATTGATTGGTGAATGATTGATGATTGATTGATGATATATTGATGATTGAGGATTGATTGATCATTGATTGATGATAGATTGATGATTGATGATTGATTGATGATTGATTGATGATTGATTGATGATCGATTGATGATCGATTGATGATTGATTGATGATAGATTGATGCTAGATTGATGATTTATGAATGCAGTTTTAAGAAACATTCTGATTTAAGAAAATATTTACTAAATAAACGAAAGTTTAAAAAAGTAACACAACAAAATAACAATAACGAGGCTATATACAGGGGTACCGGTACCAAGTCAATGTGCGGGCTACAGGTTAATCAAGGTAATTGAAGTAATATGTACATGTGGTAGGGGTAAGTGATAAGTGAAATAAATGATTATAGGTAAATGAGTAAAGAATCCACTCTGAAACTTATCTAATTAGTAATTAGTAGTTGATGTAGAATGTGTAATGAATAATTAAAGTACTGAACGTAGGTCCCATAAAGGTCTAGTAGAGGCTGGAGAGGGAGAGAAATGTGTGTGCGTATTAGAGGACCTAAGAGAACAGTAAACATTTGTTCTACCTGATCTAGCAACTTTTAGAGGCTTTGGAGGAAATATGGGAGTAGCCTTCAAGGTTCTCCTAATCTCTGGGGAAAGGAACAGGCTGCGCTGGATAGTGATTAACAGTGGTGGGAAGTCAGGGGAGAGATACTGTTCACCTACTGTTTGTGTGTATGTGTGTGCGTAGGTTATCTACTTTTGTGTGTGCGAAAGCGGAGAGAGAGGATAAAATGAACTTCTTTGTTAATGTTGGGCAGAACGTTCTCTGAATTAAGCGTACGAACCTTTTGCAGAAAGCTGAGTCCTTGCCTAATTATTAACCCATTGTCTTACAAACCTTGGGAATTAGTCAAGGCTTATTGATTGTTAATTATTATCATTAGGATAGAAAATTCCTATAACAGTAAGTGACTATGCTTAGATAATAAACAGTGAGTAGCAGCAGTGTAAAAAAAGGGGGGGGGGGGGGGTCAATCCAAATAGTCTGGGTAGTCATTTGATTAGCTGTTCAGCTGTCTTATGGCTTGGGGGTAGAAGCTGTCTTGGCACTCCAGTACCGCTTGCCGTGCAGTAGCAGAGAGAACAGTCTATGCCTTGGGTGGCTGGAGTCTTTGGCAAATTTTAGGGCCTTCCTCTGACACCGCCTGGTATAGAGGTCCTGGATGGAAGGAAGCTTGAACCCGGTGATGTACTGGGCCGTACGCACTACCGTCTGTTGCACCTTGTGGTCGGAAGCCGAGCAGTTGCCATACCAGGCGTTGATGCAACCAGTCAGGATGCTCTCGATGGTGCAGCTGTAGAACTTTTTGAGGATCTGAGGACCCATTGCAAATCTTTTCAGTCTCCTGTGGGGGAATAGGCATTGTCGTGCCCTCTTCACGACTGTCTTGGTGTGTTTGGACCATGATAGTTTGCTGGTGATGTGGACACAAAGGAACTTGAAGCTCTCAACCTGATCCACTATAGCCCCGTCGGTGAGAAGTCCACGATCATCGCCTTTGTCTTGATCACGTTGAGGGAGAAGTTGTTGTCCTGGCACCACACTGTCAGGTCTCTGACCTCCTCCCTATAGGCTGTCTCATCGTTGTCGGTGATCAGGCCTACCACTGTTGTGTTGGAGTCGTTCTTTGCCACACAGTCGTGGGTGAACAGATAGTACAGGATGGGACTAAGCACACACCCCTGAGGGGCCCCCGTGTTGAGCATCAGCGTGGCAGATGTGTTGTTGCCTACCCTCACCACCTGGGGGCGGCCCGTCAGGAATTCCAGGATCCAGTTGCAGAGGGAGGTGTTTAGTCCCAGGGTCCTTTAGCTTAGTGATGAGTTTGGATGGCACTATGGTGTTGAACGCTGAGCTGTAGTCAATGAACAGTTCATTAACGTACTGTAGGAGTTCCTTTTGTCCAGGTGGGAAAGGGCAGTGTGGAGTGCAATAGGGATCACGTCATCTGTGGATCTTTTGGGGTGGTATGCAAATTGGAGTGGGTATTGTGTTTCTGGGATGATGGTGTTGATGTCAGCCATGACCAGCCTTTCAAAGCACTTCATGGCTACAGACGTGAGTGCTACAGGTTGGTAGTCATTTAGGCAGGTTACCTTGGTGTTCTTGGGCACAGAGACTATGGTGGTCTGCTTAAAACATGTAGGTATTATAGACTCGGCCAAAGACAGATTGAAAATTGGTTAGGAGTTGGATTTGCCAGTTATTGCCTACAACATTCTCAGCTCTCTCTCCTCTTCTCTCCCATTGTTGCTCTGTTCTCCCTCTCTTCTTTCCCAATGTTTCTCTGTGCTCTCTGTCTCTTCTTCTCTTCCAATGGGAAAGGGAAAGGGAAAGGGGGATACCTAGTCAGTTGTACAACTGAATGCATTCAACTGAAATGTGAATCAGAGTGGTGCGGAGGGCTGCCTTAATCGACAATGCTGCTCTGTTCTCTCTCGTCTTCTCTCCCAATGCTGCTCTGTTCTCTCTCTCTTCTTCTCTCCCAATGCTGCTCTGTTCTCTCTCTCCTCTTCTCTCCCAATGCTGCTCTGTTCTCTGTCTCCTCTTCTCTCCTAATACTGCTCTGTACTGTTCTCTATCTCCTCTTCTCTCCCAATACTGCTCTGTTCTCTGTCTCCTCTTCTCTCCCATGCTGCTCTGTTCTTTGTTCTCTGTCTCCTCTTCTCTCCCAATGCTGCTCTGTTTTCTGTTCTCTGTCTCCTCTTCTCTCCCAATGCTGCTCTGTTTTCTGTTCTCTGTCTCCTCTTCTCTCCCAATACTGCTCTGTTCTCTGTCTCCTCTTCTCTCCCAATACTGCTGTGTTCTCTGTCTCCTCTTCTCTCCCAATACTGCTCTGTTCTCTGTCTCCTCTTCTCTCCCAATGCTGCTCTGTTCTCTGTTCTCTCTCTTCCCTTCTCTCCCAATGCTGCTCTGTTCTCTCTCTCTTCTTCTCTCCCAATGCTGCTCTGTTCTCTCTCTCCTCTTCTCTCCCAATGCTGCTCTGTTCTCTGTCTCCTCTTCTCTCCCAATGCTGCTCTGTTCTCTGTCTCCTCTTCTCTCCCAATGCTGCTCTGTTCTCTCTCTCCTCTTCTCTCCCAATGCTGCTCTGTTCTCTGTTCTCTGTCTCCTCTTCTCTCCCAATGCTGCTCTGTTCTCTGTCTCCTCTTCTCTCCCAATACTGCTCTGTTCTCTGTCTCCTCTTCTCTCCCAATACTGCTCTGTTCTCTGTCTCCTCTTCTCTCCTAATACTGCTCTGTACTCTGTTCTCTGTCTCCTCTTCTCTCCCAATACTGCTCTGTTCTCTGTCTCCTCTTCTCTCCTAATACTGCTCTGTTCTCTGTTCTCTGTCTCCTCTTCTCTCCCAATACTGCTCTGTTCTCTGTCTCCTCTTCTCTCCCAATACTGCTCTGTTCTCTGTCTCCTCTTCTCTCCCAATACTGCTCTGTTCTCTGTCTCCTCTTCTCTCCCAATACTGCTCTGTTCTCTGTTCTCTGTCTCCTCTTCTCTCCCAATACTGCTCTGTTCTCTATCTCCTCTTCTCTCCTAATACTGCTCTGTTCTCTGTTCTCTGTCTCCTCTTCTCTCCTAATACTGCTCTGTTCTCTGTCTCCTCTTCTCTCCTAATACTGCTATGGTTCTCTGTCTCCTCTTCTCTCCCATTTGCTCTCTCTCTGCCAGGGCTTTGTCACTCATTCAGAGATCTAACACCACCATCTACTGGTAAGCCATGGTTTTACAGTTGCGCTCACAAAATCATATAGGCATTTGGTCATACTATAGTACTGGACCCAGGGGCTGATGATGACAAAGAATCTAATCAGAGCAAAGTCTCCCGATGGTCAATGCTAATATTAGCTGTTTTGCAACTCTGGCAACAGTAGTTCAACGCAGAAATAGTGGTGGACTATTCCTTTAATAAGGAGCTATATACTGTAGATTTGATTGCTCTTTATATATCTCTGTCCCTTTAATGACTGGTATTATATATACAGTGCCAGTCAAAAGTTTGGACACACCTACTCATTCAAGGGTTTTTCTTTATTTGTACTATTTTCTACATTGTAGAATAATAGTGAAGACATCAAAACTATGAAATAACACATATCGAATAATGTAGTAACCAAATAAAGTGCTAAACAAATCAAAATATATATTATATTTGAGATTCTTCAAAGTAGCCACCCATTGCCTTGATGACAGCTTTGCACGCTCTTGCAATTCTCTCAATCAGCTTCATGAGGTAGTCACCTGGAATGCATTTAAATAAAAATATTAAACCACTGATCTCATGATTACTCATGTCTTTCGACTACACAGACTTCCCCAGGACATTGTCTCGGATCGTGGGCCCCAGTTTGTCGCACGGTATTGGAAAGCCTTCTGCTCCCTGTTAGGGGCATCGGTGAGTCTCTCCTCGGGGTTCCACCCACAGTTGAATGGGGAAACTGAGCGGGCCAACCAGCTGATCTGGAGAAGTTCCTCTGCTATTTCGTCTCCACCCAGGCCAGCAACTGGAGCAAGTTCCTCGTGTGGGCGGAGTATGATCACAACACACTGCCGAACTCGTCCACTGGACTGTCAACGTTCGAGTGTCTGTTTGCCCCCCCCCCTTTCTCCTGAACAAGAGGCCGAAGCGGGGGTGCCATCAGCCGAGGCATTCATTCAACGATGTCGCCCCACCTGGATCAGAGTGCAATCCTCCTTGCTCTGCTCCTCTGCCCGACACCAACACCAGGCAAACCGGCATCGAAGGCCTCTTCGGCTCCTCTGACCAGGTCAACGGGTGTGGCTGTCCACCCATGATCTTCTCTTAAAGGTGGACTCGCGAAGCTCGCTCCACGCTACGTAGGACCATTCAAGATCCTGACGCGCATCAACCCGGGCCACCTATCGTCTCCAGCTTCCCAGGTCATAGAGGGTCTATCCATCCTTCCATGTCTCCCGTCTCAAGCTGGTAAGGACCAGTCCCTTCCCTCTCCCCACACCTGCCCCTCCGCCCCCTCGACATGTTGATGGTCGCCTGGCCTACACTGTCCAGCATCTGTTGGAGGCTCATCAGATCCGAGGCACCATGCAGTACCTGGTGGACTGGGAGGGGTATGGCCCAGAGGAGCTGGCATGGGTAGCTGCCCGGGACATCCTGGATCCAGGACTTCAACCAACTACTTGGTGGTCGCCCTGGCTCCGCGTCTGGAGCCGCCCCTAGAAGGGGGGGTACTGTCATGGTTCCACCTGTCACCAGAGGGCGGCAGAGACTGTCTTAGAGACATTAACAACATTCAGGTGTGTCCAATTTACTCATTGTGTTTTCTGTTGTCCTATGCAGAAGCTTGAATTGTTCACCGTGTGCGTTCGTTTCCTGAGTGAGTTTTCGAGACTTAGTGTTTGTTGTTTTTTCATGTGTACTGTGATCCTCAGGCTACCTTTCCTCACTAAAGTATTATGTTTATTCTTAACCACTGATTCCTTGTCTGGTCTCTTCTCTGCACCTGGATCCAACCTTACCACATCACATCTCAACATCAACTGTTCAGAGCACACAGGCCTTCATTGTCAAATTGCAGAAAATAAACCACTGCTAAAGGACAACAAATAACAAGAAGAGACTTGCTTGGGCTAAGAAACACGAGCAATGGACATTAGACCGATGGAAATCTGTCCTTTAGTCTGATGAGTCCAAATTTGATGTTTTTGTTTCCAACCGCTATGTATTTGTAAGACGCAGAGTAGGGGAACGGATTATCTTTGATTGTGTGGTTTCCACCGTGAAGCATGGAGGAGGAGGTGTGATTGTGTGGGGGTGCTTTGCTTGTGACACTGTCTGTGATTTATTTAGAATTCTGGTTCGAGCTTAGTGGGACTATCATTTGTTTTTCAACAGGACAATGACCCTACACACCTCGAGTCTGTGTAAGGGCTATTTGACCAAGAAGGAGAGGGATGGAGTGCTGCATCAGATGACCTGGCCTCCACAATCACCCGACCTCAACCATATTGAGATGGTTTGCGATGAGGTGGACTGCAGAGTGAAGGAAAAGCAGCCAACAAGTGCTCAGCGTATGTGGGAACTCCTTCAAGACTGTTGGAAAAGCATTCCAGGTGAAGCTGGTTGAGAGAATGCCAGGAGTGTGGAAAGCTGTTGTCAAGGCAAAGAGTGGCAACTTTGAAGAATCTCAAATGTAAAATGTATTTAGATTTTTTTAACACTTTTTTGGTTACTACATGATTCCATGGGGCAGCAGGTAGCCTAGCAGTTAGAGCGTTGGACTAGTAACCGAAAGGTTGCAAGATCGAATCCCCGAGCTGACAAGGTAAAAATCTGTCGTCCAGGCCCCTGAACAAGGTAGTTAAACCACGGTTCCTAGGCAGTCATTGAAAAGAAGAATTTATTCTTAACTGACTTGCCTAGTTAAATAAAAAAATACATTTCATAGTTTTGATGTCTTTCACTATTATTCTACAATGTAGAAAATAGTAAAAAGAAAGAAAAACCCTTCAATGAGTAGGTGTGTCCAAACTTTTGACTGGTACTTTTGACAGCATCTCTCTATACTGTATTTTCTATGTTTACAAGTGGATCTCAATCGGCTCTGTGACATCATCTGTGTGTCCCTCCACGACTTTCCAACACTGAGGAGGCTGCACTACTTTGTTATTTGGTATCTGGTATTTTAACAGGATCCCCATTAGCTGTTTGCGAAAGCAGCAGCTACTCTTCCTGGGGTCCACACAAAACATGAAACAGAATGACATAATACAGAAAATTAATAGACAAGAACAGCTCAAGGACAGAACTATATCAATTTATAAAATGAACAAATAGCCTACTTATGAATACAACAGTACACACAAACTATCTAGGTTAAATACAGGAGAGGCGTTGTGACGTGAGGTGTTGCTTTATCGTTTTTTTAAAACCAGGTTTGCTGTTTATTTGAGCAATATGAGATGGAAGGAAGTTCCATGCAACAATGGGTCTATATAATACTGTTCACTTTCTTGAATTTGTTCTGGATTTGGGGACTGTGAAAAGACCCCTGGTGGCATGTCTGGTGGGGTAAGTGTGTGTGTCAGACCTGTGTGTAAGTTGACTATGCAAACAATTTGGAACTTCCAACACATTAATGTTTCTTATAAAAAGAAGAAGTGATGTAGTCAGTCTCTCCTCAACTCTTAGCCAAGAGAGACTGGCATGCATAGTATTTATATTAGCCCTCTGATTACAATGAAGAGCAAGACGTGCCACTCTGTTCTGGACCAGCTGCAGCTTAACTAAACTCAGCAAAAGAAGAAACGTCCTCTCACTGTCAACTGCATTTATTTTCAGCAAACTTAACATGTGTAAATATGTATATGAACATAACAAGATTCAACAACTGAGACTTAAACTGAACAAGTTCCACAGACATGTGACTAACAGAAAATTAATTATGTGTCCCTGAACAAAGGGGGGGGGGGGGGGGGGGGGGGGTCAAAAGTAACAGCCAGTATCTGGTGTGGCCACCAGCTGCATTAAGTACTGCAGTGCATCTCCTCCTCATGGACTTCAACAGATTTGCCAGTTCTTGCTGTTAGATGTTACCCCACTCTTCCACCAAGGCACCTGCAAGTTCCCGGACATTTCTGGGGGGAATGGCCCTAGCCCTCACTCTCCGATCCAACAGTTCTCAGACGTGCTCAATGGGATTGAGATCGGGGCTCTTCGCTGGCCATGGCAGAACACGGACATTCCTGTCTTGCAGGAAATCACACACAGAACGAGCAGTATGGCTGGTGGCATTGTCATGCTGGAGGGTCATGTCAAGATGAGCCTGCAGGAAGGGTACCACATGAGGAAGGAGGATGTCTTCCCTGTAACGCACAGCGTTGAGATTGCCTGCAATGACAACAAGCTCCGTCCGATGATGCTGTGACACACCGCCCCAGACCATGACGGACTCTCCACCTCCAAACCGATCCCGCTCCAGAGTACAGGCCTCGGTGAAACGCTCATTCCTTCGACAATAAACGCAAATCAAAACCGCGACTCGTCAGTGAAGAGCACTTTTTGCCAGTCCTGTCTGGTCCAGCGACTGTGGGTTTGTGCGCATAGGCGACATTGTTGCCGGTGATGTCTGGTGAGGACCTGCCTTACAACAGGCCTACAAGCCCTCAGTCCAGCCTCTCTCAGCCTGTTGCGGACAGTCTGAGCACTGATGGAGGGATTGTGTGTTCCTGGTGTAACTCGGGCAGTTGTTGTTGCCATCCTGTACCTGTCCCACAGGTATGATGTTCGGATGTACCGATCCTGTGCAGATGTTGTTACACGTGGTCTGCCACTGCGAGGACGATCAGCGGTCCATCCTGTCTCCCTGTAGCGCTGTCTTAGGCGTCTCACAGTACGGACATTGCTATTTATTGCCCTGGCCACATCGGCAGTCCTCATGCTTCCTTGCAGCATGCCTAAGGCACGTTCACGCAGATGAGTAGGGACCCTAGGTATCTTTCTTTTAGTGTTTTTCAGAGTCAGTAGAAAGGCCTCTTTAGTGTCATAACTGTGACCTTAATTGCCTACCGTCTGTAAACTGTTAGTGTCTTAACGACCGTTCCACAGGTGCATGTTCATTAATTGTTTATGGTTCATTGAACAAGCATGGGAACCAGTGTTTAAACCCTTTACAATGAAGATCTGTGAAGTTATTTGGAGTTTTACGAATTATCTTTGAAAGACAGGGTCCTGAAAAAAGGACGTTTCTTTTTTTGCTGAGTTTAGGTCTTTCCTTGCAGCACTTGACTACATGACTGAACAATAATCAAGGTAAGATAAAACTAGAGCCTGAAGGACTTGTTTTTTGGAGTGTGGCAGAACATCTCTTTATTACGGACAGAACTCTACCCATCTTTACACCCATTAAATCTATATGTTTTAACCATGACAGTTTACAATCTAAGGTGTATATACCATCATTCTTGTGTATTTTATTCCTCTTGTGTTACTATTTAACTTTTTGTTGTTTAACTGCATCATTGGAAAGCGCTTTTAAGTAAGCATTTCACATTAAAGTTTACACCTGTTGTATTTGGCGCATGTGATTTGAGAAAGACAGAAAGAGAGAGAGAGGAAGGCAGTGAGAGTGAGAGAGCGAATGGGAGTCTGTCTGAGGACCGGATTGCCATGGTAATCATTCTATGTTCCTCCTCTGTGATTGGTTCGGCTAGAGTGAGCAAGAATCTGCTATTTCTGTCACCTCAGACACAGCGGACACACACGTACTCAGTCACAGGACCCCACATGTACACACGCACGCACGCACACACACACATGCACATGCCCACATGCATGCACGCACACACACATACACACACGTACTCAGTCACAGGACCCCACATGTACACACGCACGCACGCACACACACACATGCACACGCCCACATGCATGCACGCACACACACATACACACACACACACACACACACACACACACACACACACACACACCAAACAACCTGACCCTTTATCTCATTCTGAGAAAGTCTATTTCAATACACACTGAAATTGTTGTTTACACCTGGCCACATGTTGACCTGGCCGCATGTTGACCTGGCCACATGTTGACCTGGCCTCATATTGAACTGGCCACATGTTGACCTGGCCTCATGTTGACCTGGCCACATGTTGACCTGGCCTCATATTGAATTGGCCACATGTTGACCTGGCCTCATGTTGACCTGGCCACATGTTGACCTGGCCACATGTTGACCTGGCCGCATGTTGAATTGGCCGCATGTTGAACTGGCCGCACGTTGAACTGGCCGCACGTTGAACTGGGCTCATGTTGAACTGGCCTCATGTTGACCTGGCCTCATGTTGACCTGGCCTCATGTGACCTGGCCTCATGTTGAACTGGCCTCATGTTGAACTGGCCTCATGTTGAATTGGCCACATGTTGAACTGGCCTCATGTTGAACTGGTCTCATGTTGACCTGGCCTCATGTTGACCTGGCCACATGTTGAACTGGTCTCATGTTGAACTGGCCTCATGTTGACCTGGCCTCATGTTGACCTGGCCTCATGTTGACCTGGCCGCATGTTGAACTGGCCTCATGTTGACCTGGCCTCATGTTGACCTGGCCTCATGTTGACCTGGCCTCATGTTGACCTGGCCTCATGTTGAACTGGTCTCATGTTGAACTGGTCTCATGTTGAACTGGCCTCATGTTGAACTGGCCTCATGTTGACCTGGCCATGAGTAATTGACTGGCCAATGAGGGGAAGCCACAGGGTTGATGTCTTAATCAGTGTATGTGTGTTGTTTTCACTAAGCAAGAGAGCAGCAGTGACGACACTAGTCGCTTGGGAACAGAAGGAATGAGCAGGACAAGATATCGTCACATCTACAATAGGGTTAGGGTTAGAAGACGTCACATGACCAATAGGTTTAGGGTTAGAAGATTCATGTCTAGATTAGGGTTAGGATTAGAGGACGTCATGTCTAGATTAGGGTTAGGATTAGAGGACATCATGTCTAGATTAGGGTTAGAGGACATCATGTCTAGATTAGGGATAGGATTAGAGGACATCATGTCTAGATTAGGGTTAGGATTAGAGGACATCATGTCTAGATTAGGGTTAGAGGACATCATGTCTAGATTAGGGTTAGAGAACATCATGTCTAGATTAGGGTTATGATTAGAGGACATCATGTCTAGATTAGGGTTAGGATTAGAGAACATCATGTCTAGATTAGGGTTAGGATTAGAGGACATCATGTCTAGATTAGGGTTAGGGTTAGAGGATATCATGTCTAGATTAGGGTTAGGATTAGAGGACATGTCTAGATTAGGGTTATGATTAGAGGACATCATGTCTAGATTAGGGTTAGGATTAGAGGACATAATGTCTAGATTAGGGTTAGGATTACAGGACATCATGTCTAGATTAGGGTTTGAGGACATCATGTCTAGATTAGGGTTAGGATTAGAGGACATGTCTAGATTAGGGTTATGATTAGAAGACATCATGTCTAGATTAGGGTTAGGATTAGAGGACGTCATGTCTAGATTAGGGTTAGGATTAGAGGACATGTCTAGATTAGGGTTAGGATTAGAGGACATCATGTCTAGATTAGGGTTAGGATTAGAGGACATCATGTCTAGATTAGGGTTATGATTAGAGGAAATCATGTCTAGATTAGGGTTAGGATTAGAGAACATCATGTCTAGATTAGGGTTAGGATTAGAGGACATCATGTCTAGATTAGGGTTAGGGTTAGAGGACATGTCTAGATTAGGGTTAGGATTAGAGGACATCATGTCTAGATTAGGGTTAGAGGACATCATGTCTAGATTTGGGTTAGAGGACATCATGTCTAGATTAGGGTTATGATTAGAGGACATCATGTCTAGATTAGGGTTAGGATTAGAGGACATCATGTCTAGATTAGGGTTAGGATTAGAGAACATCATGTCTAGATTAGGGTTTGAGGACATCATGTCTAGATTAGGGTTAGGATTAGAGGACATGTCTAGATTAGGGTTATGATTAGAGGAAATCATGTCTAGATTAGGGTTAGGATTAGAGAACATCATGTCTAGATTAGGGTTAGGATTAGAGGACATCATGTCTAGATTAGGGTTAGGGTTAGAGGACATGTCTAGATTAGGGTTAGGATTAGAGGACATCATGTCTAGATTAGGGTTAGGGTTAGAGGATATCATGTCTAGATTAGGGTTAGGATTAGAGGACATGTCTAGATTAGGGTTATGATTAGAGGACATCATGTCTAGATTAGGGTTAGGATTAGAGGACATAATGTCTAGATTAGGGTTAGGATTACAGGACATCATGTCTAGATTAGGGTTTGAGGACATCATGTCTAGATTAGGGTTAGGATTAGAGGACATGTCTAGATTAGGGTTATGATTAGAAGACATCATGTCTAGATTAGGGTTAGGATTAGAGGACGTCATGTCTAGATTAGGGTTAGGATTAGAGGACATGTCTAGATTAGGGTTAGGATTAGAGGACATCATGTCTAGATTAGGGTTAGGATTAGAGGACATCATGTCTAGATTAGGGTTATGATTAGAGGAAATCATGTCTAGATTAGGGTTAGGATTAGAGAACATCATGTCTAGATTAGGGTTAGGATTAGAGGACATCATGTCTAGATTAGGGTTAGGGTTAGAGGACATGTCTAGATTAGGGTTAGGATTAGAGGACATCATGTCTAGATTAGGGTTAGAGGACATCATGTCTAGATTTGGGTTAGAGGACATCATGTCTAGATTAGGGTTATGATTAGAGGACATCATGTCTAGATTAGGGTTAGGATTAGAGGACATCATGTCTAGATTAGGGTTAGGATTAGAGAACATTATGTCTAGATTAGGGTTTGAGGACATCATGTCTAGATTAGGGTTAGGATTAGAGGACATGTCTAGATTAGGGTTATGATTAGAGGAAATCATGTCTAGATTAGGGTTAGGATTAGAGAACATCATGTCTAGATTAGGGTTAGGATTAGAGGACATCATGTCTAGATTAGGGTTAGGGTTAGAGGACATGTCTAGATTAGGGTTAGGATTAGAGGACATCATGTCTAGATTAGGGTTAGAGGACATCATGTCTAGATTAGGGTTAGGATTAGAGGACATCATGTCTAGATTAGGGTTAGGATTAGAGGACATCATGTCTAGATTAGGGTTAGAGGACATCATGTCTAGATTTGGGTTAGAGGACATCATGTCTAGATTAGGGTTATGATTAGAGGACATCATGTCTAGATTAGGGTTAGGATTAGAGGACATCATGTCTAGATTAGGGTTAGGATTAGAGAACATCATGTCTAGATTAGGGTTTGAGGACATCATGTCTAGATTAGGGTTAGGATTAGAGGACATGTCTAGATTAGGGTTATGATTAGAAGACATCGTGTCTAGATTAGGGTTAGGAGTAGAGGACATGTCTAGATTAGGGTTAGAGGACATCATGTCTAGATTAGGGTTATGATTAGAGGACATCATGTCTAGATTAGGGTTATGATTAGAGGACATCATGTCTAGATTAGGGTTAGGATTAGAGAACATCATGTCTAGATTAGGGTTAGGATTAGAGGACATCATGTCTAGATTAGGGTTAGGGTTAGAGGACATCATGTCTAGATTAGGGTTAGGATTAGAGGACATGACTAGATTAGGGTTATGATTAGAGGACATTATGTCTAGATTAGGGTTAGGATTAGAGGACATGATGTCTAGATTAGGGTTAGGATTACAGGACATCATGTCTAGATTAGGGTTTGAGAACATCATGTCTAGATTAGGGTTAGGATTAGAGGACATCATGTCTAGATTAGGGTTAGGGTTAGAGGACATGTCTAGATTAGGGTTAGGATTAGAGGACATCATGTCTAGATTAGGGTTAGAGGACATCATGTCTAGATTAGGGTTAGGATTAGAGGACATCATGTCTAGATTAGGGTTAGGATTAGAGGACATCATGTCTAGATTAGGGTTAGAGGACATCATGTCTTGATTAGGGTTATGATTAGAGGACATCATGTCTAGATTAGGGTTAGGATTAGAGAACATCATGTCTAGATTAGGGTTAGGATTAGAGGACATCATGTCTAGATTAGGGTTAGGGTTAGAGGACATGTCTAGATTAGGGTTAGGATTAGAGGACATCATGTCTAGATTAGGGTTAGAGGACATCATGTCTAGATTAGGGTTAGGATTAGAGGACATCATGTCTAGATTAGGGTTAGAGGACATCATGTCTAGATTTGGGTTAGAGGACATCATGTCTAGATTAGGGTTAGGATTAGAGGACATCATGTCTAGATTAGGGTTAGGATTAGAGGACATCATGTCTAGATTAGGGTTTGAGGACATCATGTCTAGATTAGGGTTAGGATTAGAGGACATGTCTAGATTAGGGTTATGATTAGAAGACATCGTGTCTAGATTAGGGTTAGGAGTAGAGGACATGTCTAGATTAGGGTTAGAGGACATCATGTCTAGATTAGGGTTAGAGGACATCATGTCTAGATTAGGGTTAGGATTAGAGGACATCATGTCTAGATTAGGGTTATGATTAGAGGACATCATGTCTAGATTAGGGTTAGGATTAGAGGACGTCATGTCTAGATTAGGGTTAGGATTAGAGGACATGTCTAGATTAGGGTTAGGATTAGAGGACAACATGTCTAGATTAGGGTTAGAGGACATCATGTCTAGATTAGGGACAGGATTAGAGGACATCATGTCTAGATTAGGGTTAGGATTAGAGGACATCATGTCTAGATTAGGGTTAGAGGACATCATGTCTAGATTTGGGTTAGAGGACATCATGTCTAGATTAGGGTTATGATTAGAGGACATCATGTCTAGATTAGGGTTAGGATTAGAGGACATCATGTCTAGATTAGGGTTAGAGGACATCATGTCTAGATTTGGGTTAGAGGACATCATGTCTAGATTAGGGTTATGATTAGAGGACATCATGTCTAGATTAGGGTTAGGATTAGAGGACATCATGTCTAGATTAGGGTTAGGATTAGAGAACATCATGTCTAGATTAGGGTTTGAGGACATCATGTCTAGATTAGGGTTAGGATTAGAGGACATGTCTAGATTAGGGTTATGATTAGAAGACATCGTGTCTAGATTAGGGTTAGGAGTAGAGGACATGTCTAGATTAGGGTTAGAGGACATCATGTCTAGATTAGGGTTAGGATTAGAGGACATCATGTCTAGATTAGGGTTAGGATTAGAGGACATCATGTCTAGATTAGGGTTAGAGGACATCATGTCTAGATTAGGGTTATGATTAGAGGACATCATGTCTAGATTAGGGTTAGGATTAGAGAACATCATGTCTAGATTAGGGTTAGGATTAGAGGACATCATGTCTAGATTAGGGTTAGGGTTAGAGGACATGTCTAGATTAGGGTTAGGATTAGAGGACATCATGTCTAGATTAGGGTTAGAGGACATCATGTCTAGATTAGGGTTAGGATTAGAGGACATCATGTCTAGATTAGGGTTAGAGGACATCATGTCTAGATTAGGGTTAGGATTAGAGGACATCATGTCTAGATTAGGGTTAGGATTAGAGGACATCATGTCTAGATTAGGGTTAGAGGACATCATGTCTAGATTTGGGTTAGAGGACATCATGTCTAGATTAGGGTTATGATTAGAGGACATCATGTCTAGATTAGGGTTAGGATTAGAGGACATCATGTCTAGATTAGGGTTAGGATTAGAGAACATCATGTCTAGATTAGGGTTTGAGGACATCATGTCTAGATTAGGGTTAGGATTAGAGGACATGTCTAGATTAGGGTTATGATTAGAGGAAATCATGTCTAGATTAGGGTTAGGATTAGAGAACATCATGTCTAGATTAGGGTTAGGATTAGAGGACATCATGTCTAGATTAGGGTTAGGGTTAGAGGACATGTCTAGATTAGGGTTAGGATTAGAGGACATCATGTCTAGATTAGGGTTAGAGGACATCATGTCTAGATTAGGGTTAGGATTAGAGGACATCATGTCTAGATTAGGGTTAGGATTAGAGGACATCATGTCTAGATTAGGGTTAGAGGACATCATGTCTAAATTTGGGTTAGAGGACATCATGTCTAGATTAGGGTTATGATTAGAGGACATCATGTCTAGATTAGGGTTAGGATTAGAGGACATCATGTCTAGATTAGGGTTAGGATTAGAGAACATCATGTCTAGATTAGGGTTAGAGGACATCATGTCTAGATTAGGGTTAGAGGACATCATGTCTAGATTAGGGTTAGAGGACATCATGTCTAGATTAGGGTTATGATTAGAGGACATCATGTCTAGATTAGGGTTATGATTAGAGGACATCATGTCTAGATTAGGGTTAGGATTAGAGAACATCATGTCTAGATTAGGGTTAGGATTAGAGGACATCATGTCTAGATTAGGGTTAGGGTTAGAGGACATCATGTCTAGATTAGGGTTAGGATTAGAGGACATGTCTAGATTAGGGTTATGATTAGAGGACATTATGTCTAGATTAGGGTTAGGATTAGAGGACATGATGTCTAGATTAGGGTTAGGATTACAGGACATCATGTCTAGATTAGGGTTTGAGAACATCATGTCTAGATTAGGGTTAGGATTAGAGGACATCATGTCTAGATTAGGGTTAGGGTTAGAGGACATGTCTAGATTAGGGTTAGGATTAGAGGACATCATGTCTAGATTAGGGTTAGAGGACATCATGTCTAGATTAGGGTTAGGATTAGAGGACATCATGTCTAGATTAGGGTTAGGATTAGAGGACATCATGTCTAGATTAGGGTTAGAGGACATCATGTCTTGATTAGGGTTATGATTAGAGGACATCATGTCTAGATTAGGGTTAGGATTAGAGAACATCATGTCTAGATTAGGGTTAGGATTAGAGGACATCATGTCTAGATTAGGGTTAGGGTTAGAGGACATGTCTAGATTAGGGTTAGGATTAGAGGACATCATGTCTAGATTAGGGTTAGAGGACATCATGTCTAGATTAGGGTTAGGATTAGAGGACATCATGTCTAGATTAGGGTTAGAGGACATCATGTCTAGATTTGGGTTAGAGGACATCATGTCTAGATTAGGGTTAGGATTAGAGGACATCATGTCTAGATTAGGGTTAGGATTAGAGGACATCATGTCTAGATTAGGGTTTGAGGACATCATGTCTAGATTAGGGTTAGGATTAGAGGACATGTCTAGATTAGGGTTATGATTAGAAGACATCGTGTCTAGATTAGGGTTAGGAGTAGAGGACATGTCTAGATTAGGGTTAGAGGACATCATGTCTAGATTAGGGTTAGAGGACATCATGTCTAGATTAGGGTTAGGATTAGAGGACATCATGTCTAGATTAGGGTTATGATTAGAGGACATCATGTCTAGATTAGGGTTAGGATTAGAGGACGTCATGTCTAGATTAGGGTTAGGATTAGAGGACATGTCTAGATTAGGGTTAGGATTAGAGGACATCATGTCTAGATTAGGGTTAGAGGACATCATGTCTAGATTAGGGACAGGATTAGAGGACATCATGTCTAGATTAGGGTTAGGATTAGAGGACATCATGTCTAGATTAGGGTTAGAGGACATCATGTCTAGATTTGGGTTAGAGGACATCATGTCTAGATTAGGGTTATGATTAGAGGACATCATGTCTAGATTAGGGTTAGGATTAGAGGACATCATGTCTAGATTAGGGTTAGAGGACATCATGTCTAGATTAGGGTTATGATTAGAGGACATCATGTCTAGAGTAGGGTTAGGATTAGAGAACATCATGTCTAGATTAGGGTTAGGATTAGAGGACATCATGTCTAGATTAGGGTTAGGGTTAGAGGACATGTCTAGATTAGGGTTATGATTAGAAGACATCATGTCTAGATTAGGGTTAGAGGACATCATGTCTAGATTAGGGTTAGAAGACATCATGTCTAGATTAGGGTTAGAGGACATCATGTCTAGATTAGGGTTAGAGGACATCATGTCTAGATTAGGGTTAGGATTAGAGGACATCATGTCTAGATTAGGGTTAGGATTAGAGGACATCATGTCTAGATTAGGGTTAGAGGACATCATGTCTAGATTAGGGTTATGATTAGAGGACATCATGTCTAGATTAGGTTTACGATTAGAGAACATCATGTCTAGATTAGGGTTAGAGGACATTATGTCTAGATTAGGGTTATGATTAGAGGACATGATGTCTAGATTAGGGTTAGGATTAGAGGACATGATGTCTAGATTAGGGTTATGATTAGAGGACATCATATCTAGATTAGGGTTAGGGTTAGAGGACATCATGTCTAGATTAGGGTTAGGATTAGAGGACATCATGTCTAGATTAGGGTTAGGGTTAGAGGACATCATGTCTAGATTAGGGTTAGGATTAGAGGACATGTCTAGATTAGGGTTATGATTAGAGGACATGATGTCTAGATTAGGGTTAGGATTACAGGACATCATGTCTAGATTAGGGTTTGAGGACATCATGTCTAGATTAGGGTTAGGATTAGAGGACATGTCTAGATTAGGGTTATGATTAGAAGACATCATGTCTAGATTAGGGTTAGAGGATATCATGTCTAGATTAGGGTTAGAGGACATCATGTCTAGATTAGGGTTAGGATTAGAGGACATCATGTCTAGATTAGGGTTAGGATTAGAGGACATCATGTCTAGATTAGGGTTAGGAGTAGAGGACATCATGTCTACATTAGGGTTAGAGGACATGTCTAGATTAGGGTTATGATTAGAAGACATCATGTCTAGATTAGGGTTAGAGGATATCATGTCTAGATTAGGGTTAGAGGACATCATGTCTAGATTAGGGTTAGGATTAGAGGACATCATGTCTAGATTAGGGTTAGGATTAGAGGACATCATGTCTAGATTAGGGTTAGGAGTAGAGGACATCATGTCTACATTAGGGTTAGAGGACATCATGTCTAGATTAGGGTTATGATTAGAGGACATCATGTCTAGATTAGGGTTCGGATTAGAGGATATCATGTCTAGATTAGGGTTAGAGGACATCATGTCTAGATTAGGGTTAGGATTAGAGGACATCATGTCTAGATTAGGGTTAGAGGACATCATGTCTAGATTTGGGTTAGGATTAGAGGACATGTCTAGATTAGGGTTATGATTAGAAGACATCGTGTCTAGATTAGGGTTAGGAGTAGAGGACATGTCTAGATTAGGGTTAGAGGACATCATGTCTAGATTAGGGTTAGGATTAGAGGACATCATGTCTAGATTAGGGTTAGGATTAGAGGACATCATGTCTAGATTAGGGTTAGGATTAGAGGACATCATGTCTAGATTAGGGTTAGGATTAGAGGACATCATGTCTAGATTAGGGTTAGGATTAGAGGACATCATGTCTAGATTAGGGTTAGAGGACATCATGTCTAGATTAGGGTTATGATTAGAGGACATCATGTCTAGATTAGGGTTAGGATTAGAGGACATCATGTCTAGATTAGGGTTAGAGGACATCATGTCTAGATTAGGGTTAGGATTAGAGGACATCATGTCTAGATTAGGTTAGGATTAGAGGACATCATGTCTAGATTAGGGTTCGGATTAGAGGACATCATGTCTAGATTAGGGTTAGAGGACATCATGTCTAGATTAGGGTTAGGATTAGAGGACATCATGTCTAGATTAGGGTTAGAGGACATCATGTCTAGATTTGGGTTAGAGGACATCATGTCTAGATTAGGATTATGATTAGAGGACATCATGTCTAGATTAGGGTTAGGATTAGAGGACATCATGTCTAGTTTAGGGTTAGGATTTGAGGACATCATGTCTAGATTAGGGTTAGGATTAGAGGACATCATGTCTAGATTAGGGTTATGATTAGAAGACATCGTGTCTAGATTAGGGTTAGGATTAGAGGACATCATGTCTAGATTAGGGTTAGAGGACATCATGTCTAGATTAGGGTTAGGATTAGAGGACATCATGTCTAGATTAGGGTTAGAGGACATCATGTCTAGATTAGGGTTAGGATTAGAGGATATCATGTCTAGATTAGGGTTAGGATTAGAGGACATCATGTCTAGATTAGGGTTAGGATTACAGGGCATCATGTCTAGATTAGGGTTAGAGGACATCATGTCTAGATTAGGGTTATGATTAGAGGACATTGTGTCTAGATTAGGGTTAGGATTAGAGGACATCATGTCTAGAATAGTGTTATGATTAGAGGACATCGTGTCTAGATTAGGGTTAGAGGACGTCATGTGTAGATTAGGGTTAGAGGGCGTCATGTGTAGATTAGGGTTAGGATTAGAGGGCGTTACATCTACAATAAGGTTAGGGTTAGAGGACGTCACATGTAGACGTGTGCCACATGTAGATTAGGGTTAGAGGTCATCATGTGTAGATACATTACGGACAATCCTTTTCAATTCCATCGGGAGGGATGAATGTATTGTAGACAGAATTTAATCCCACAAACGGAATGACTTACTAAAGATTTATGGTAAACGCCATATAGTATACCTTAAGTCTTTACTATGTCATTCTATTCCAAAGACATATAGTGTATGTTATTTATAATGTGTTAGACATGTTATCCAGATGATGGCTGAGAGGCACTATCATGACAGGGAACTTTGTTTAGCTGTTTGTAATGGTCGTTTATTACATCCTACACAGTATTGGTCAGTTCTACATACCCTCTTGTGTTTTATGAAATATCAAGCTCAACAATGATATACTGTACCTGACATAATGATAAGGTAAGACCCAGATGCAGACCGTGTCCAAGTAACAACGTTTATTACAGCAACAGGGGCAAAGGTACAGGACGGTAGGCAGGCTCAGGGTCAGGGCAGGCAGAGGTCAGTAATCCAGATAGCTGGGGCAAAGTTACAGGACGGCAGGCAGGCTCAAGGTCGGGGGCAGGCAGAGGTCGGTAATTCAGATAGCTGGGGCAAAGTTACAGGACGGCAGGCAGGCTCAAGGTCGGGGGCAGGGAGAGGTCGGTAATCCAGATAGCTGGGGCAAAGTTACAGGACGGCAGGCAGGCTCAAGGTCGGGGGCAGGGAGAGGTCGGTAATCCAGATAGCTGGGGCAAAGTTACAGGACGGCAGGCAGGCTCAAGGTCGGGGGCAGGCAGAGGTCGGTAATCCAGAAAGGGGCAAAGGTACAGGACGGCAGGCAGGCTCAAGGTCGGGGGCAGGCAGAGTGGTTAGGTGGGCGGGTTCAGGGATCGAACAGGCAAGGGTCAAAAACCAGGAGGGCAAGAAAAATAGAGGCTGGGAAAAGACAGGAGCTGACAGGACAAATGCTGGTAAGCTTGACAAACAAGACAAACTGGCAACACACAAACAGAAAACACAGGTATAAGTACACAGGGTATAATGGGGAAGATGGGCGACACCTGGAGGGGGGTGGAGACAATCATAAAGACAGGTGAAACAGATCAGGGCGTGACAAAAATGTTAAACAAAATCCCTTCTGGGTGAAATAATCAATTAAAGAGAGGAAACATAGTATGTTTGTATAGTACTGTACCACAGTCTGGGGTTTAGTAAATGTTGATCTCACTTTTACTCTTCTGCAAGAAATAAATGATTAAAGAGCCAAATATATGCACTGTAAGGTATCAACTACTATGATCTGGAGAATATGTAGTAGATTTAGTCAATGATAATATCGCATTACCATTAACAATTGTTGTTTTGGCCAACCCATCAGATCAAAAATCCTCCCTCCTTCAGATCAATAATCCTCCCTGCATCAGATCAATAATCTTCCCTCCATCAGATCAATAATCCTCCCTCCATCAGATCAATAATCCTCCATCCATCAGATCAATAATCAACCATCAGATCAATAATCCTCCTAACATCAGATCAATAATCCTCCCTTCATCAGATTAATAATCCTCCCTGCATCATATCAATAAAATTCCCTGCATCATATCAATAATCCTCCCTGCATCAAATCAATAATCCTCCCTCCATCCGATCAGTAATCCTCCATCCATCCGATCAATAATCTTCCCTCCAACAGATCAATAATCCTCACTGCAACAGATCAATTATCCTCCCTGTGTCAGATCAAAAATCTTCCCTACATCAGATCAATAATCCTCCCTCCATCCAATCAATAATCCTCCCTGCGTAAGATCAATAAATATCCCTACATCCAATCAATAATCCTCCAACCATCCGATCAATAATCCTCCATCCATCCGATCATTATTCCTCCCTCCATCAGATCAATAATCCTCCCTACATCCAATCAATAATCCTCCAACCATCCGATCAATAATCCTCCATCCATCCGATCATTATTCCTCCCTCCATCAGATCAATAATCCTCCCTCCATCAGATCAATAATTCTCCCTGCATCATATCGATAAACCACCATCAGAACAATAATCCTCCTAACATCAGATTAATAATCCTTTCTGCATCATATCAATAATCCTGCCAACATCCGATCAATAACCATCCCTCCATCAAATCAATTATCCTCCCTCCATCATATCAATTATCCTCTCCTCCAACAGATCAAAAATCCTACCTCAATCAGAACAATAATCCTCCCTCCATGAGATTAATTATCCTCCCTCCATCAGATTAACAATCCTCTCTCCATTAGATCAATAATCCTCTCTCAGATCCGTAATCTTCCCGCCAACCGATCAATAATCCTCCCTCCATCAGATCAATTATCTTCTCCTGCATCAGATCAATAATCCTCCCTGCATCAGATCAATAATCCTCCCTCATCAGATCGAATAATCCTCCCTCCACCAGATCAATAATCATCCCTCCATCAGATCAATAATCCTCATTAGATCAATAATTGTCAATCAGATCAATAATCCTCCATCCATCAGATCAATAATCCTCCCTCCATCAAACCAATAATCCACCCTCCATTAGATAAATAATCCTCTCTCAGATCAGTAATCCTTCCTCCAACCAATCAATAATCCTTCCTCCATCAGATCAGTAATCGTCCCTCAATTAGATCAACAATCCTCCATCCATCAGATCAATAAAACTCCCTGCATCAGATCAATAATCCTCCCTCCATCAGATCAATAATCTTCCCTTCATCAGATCAATAATCCTCCCTCCATCAGATCAATAATCCTTCCTCCATCAGGTCAATAATCCTCCCTCCATCAGATCAATTATCTTCCCTGTGTCAGATCAATAATCTTCCCTACATCGGATCAATAATCCTCCCTCCATCAGATCAATAATCCTTCCCCCATAAGGTCAATAATCCTCCCTGCATCAGATCAATTATACTCCCTGTGTCAGATCAATAATCTTCCCTACATCGGATCAATAATCCTCCCTCCATCAGATCAGTAATCCTCCCTCCAACAGATCAATAATCCTCCCTCCACAAGATCAATAATCCTCCCTCCATCAGATCAATAATTATCCCTCCACCAGATCAATAATTATCCCTCCACCAGATCAATAATCATCCCTCCACCAGATCAATAATCCTCCCTCCATCAAACCAATAATCCACCCTCCATTAGATAAATAATCCTCTCTCAGATCAGTAATCCTTCCTCCAACCAATCAATAATCCTTCCTCCATCAGATCAGTAATCGTCCCTCAATTAGATCAACAATCCTCCATCCATCAGATCAATAAAACTCCCTGCATCAGATCAATAATCCTCCCTCCATCAGATCAATAATCTTCCCTTCATCAGATCAATAATCCTCCCTCCATCAGATCAATAATCCTTCCTCCATCAGGTCAATAATCCTCCCTCCATCAGATCAATTATCTTCCCTGTGTCAGATCAATAATCTTCCCTACATCGGATCAATAATCCTCCCTCCATCAGATCAATAATCCTTCCCCCATAAGGTCAATAATCCTCCCTGCATCAGATCAATTATACTCCCTGTGTCAGATCAATAATCTTCCCTACATCGGATCAATAATCCTCCCTCCATCAGATCAGTAATCCTCCCTCCAACAGATCAATAATCCTCCCTCCACAAGATCAATAATCCTCCCTCCATCAGATCAATAATTATCCCTCCACCAGATCAATAATTATCCCTCCACCAGATCAATAATCATCCCTCCACCAGATCAATAATCATCCCTCCATCAGATCAATCATCATCCCTCCATCAGATCAATTATCCTCCCTCCATCACATATATAATCTTCTCCTCAATCAGATCAATAATCCTCCCTGCATCAGATCAATAATCATCCCTCCATCAGATCAAATATCCTCCCTCCATCAGATTAATTATCCTCCAACCATCAGATCAATAATCCTCTCTCAGTCCGATCAATAATCCTCCCTCCCTCAGATCAATAATCCGTCCTTCATCAGATTAAAAATCCTCCCTCCATCAGATCAATAATCCTCCCTCCATTAGATCAATAATCCTCCCTCCATCAGATCAATATTCCTCCCTCCATTAGATCAATAATCCTACCTCCATCAGATCAATAATCCTCCCTCCACCAGATTAATAATCCTCCCTTCTTCAAATTAGAAAATCTCCCTCCATCAGATCAGTAATCCTCCCTGCATCAGATCAATAATCCTCCCTCCACCAGATTAATAATCCTCCTTGCATCAGATCAATAATACTCCCTTCATCAGATTAGAAATCCTCCCTCCATCTGATCAAAAATCCTCCCTCCATCAGATCAATAATCCTCATTAGATCAATAATTGTCAATCAGATCAATAATCCTCCATCCATCAGATCAATAATCCTCCCTCCATCAAACCAATAATCCACCCTCCATTAGATCAATAATCCTCTCTCAGATCAGTAATCCTTCCTCCAACCGATCAATAACCATTCCTCCATCAGATCAATAATCGTCCCTCAATTAGATCAATAAATATCCCTTCATCAAATCAATAATCCTCCCTGCATAAGATTAATAATCCTCTCTCAGATCAGTAATCCTTCCTCCAACCAATCAATAATCTTCCCTCCATCCAATCAATAATCCTCCCTCCATTAGCTCAATAATCCTCCCTCCATCAAATCAATAATCCTTCCTCCATCAGGTCAATAATCCTCCCTCCATCAGATCAATTATCCTCCCTGTGTCAGATCAATAATCTTCCCTACATCAGATCAATAATCCTCCCTCCATCAGATCAATAATCCTCCCTCCATCAGATCAGTGATCCTCTCTCCATTAGATCAGTAATCCTCCCTCCAACCGATCAATAATCCTCCCTCCATCAAATCAATAATCCTTCCTCCATCAGGTCAATAATCCTCCCTCCATCAGATCAATTATCCTCCCTGTGTCAGATCAATAATCTTCCCTACATCAGATCAATAATCCTCCCTCCATCAGATCAATAATCCTCCCTCCATCAGATCAGTGATCCTCTCTCCATTAGATCAGTAATCCTCCCTCCAACCGATCAATAATCCTCCCTCCATCAGATCAATAATCCTCTCTCCATCAGGTCAATAATCCTCCCTCCATCAGATCAATAATCCTCCCTCCATCAGATCATTAATCATCCCTCCATCAGATCAATTATCCTCCCTCCATCACATATATTATCTTCTCCTCAATCAGATCAATAATCCTCCCTGTATCAGATCAATAATTCTCCCTCCATCAGATTAATAATCCTCCCTGCATCAGATCAATAATTCTTCCTCCATCAGACAAATAATCATCCCTCAATCAGATCAATAATCCTCCCTCCATCAGATCAATATTCCTCCCTCCATCAGATCAATAATCCTCCCTCCATCAAACCAATAATCCACCCTCCATTAGATCAATAATCCTCTCTCAGATCAGTAATCCTTCCTCCAACCGATCAATAACCATTCCTCCATCAGATCAATAATCGTCCCTCAATTAGATCAATAAATATCCCTTCATCAAATCAATAATCCTCCCTGCATAAGATTAATAATCCTCTCTCAGATCAGTAATCCTTCCTCCAACCAATCAATAATCTTCCCTCCATCCAATCAATAATCCTCCCTCCATTAGCTCAATAATCCTCCCTCCATCAAATCAATAATCCTTCCTCCATCAGGTCAATAATCCTCCCTCCATCAGATCAATTATCCTCCCTGTGTCAGATCAATAATCTTCCCTACATCAGATCAATAATCCTCCCTCCATCAGATCAATAATCCTCCCTCCATCAGATCAGTGATCCTCTCTCCATTAGATCAGTAATCCTCCCTCCAACCGATCAATAATCCTCCCTCCATCAAATCAATAATCCTTCCTCCATCAGGTCAATAATCCTCCCTCCATCAGATCAATTATCCTCCCTGTGTCAGATCAATAATCTTCCCTACATCAGATCAATAATCCTCCCTCCATCAGATCAATAATCCTCCCTCCATCAGATCAGTGATCCTCTCTCCATTAGATCAGTAATCCTCCCTCCAACCGATCAATAATCCTCCCTCCATCAGATCAATAATCCTCTCTCCATCAGGTCAATAATCCTCCCTCCATCAGATCAATAATCCTCCCTCCATCAGATCATTAATCATCCCTCCATCAGATCAATTATCCTCCCTCCATCACATATATTATCTTCTCCTCAATCAGATCAATAATCCTCCCTGTATCAGATCAATAATTCTCCCTCCATCAGATTAATAATCCTCCCTGCATCAGATCAATAATTCTTCCTCCATCAGACAAATAATCATCCCTCAATCAGATCAATAATCCTCCCTCCATCAGATCAATATTCCTCCCTCCATTAGATCAATAATCCTACCTCCATCAGATCAATAATCCCCCAACAATCCGATCAATAATCCTCCATCCATCAGATCAATAATCCTCCCTCCATCAGATCAATAATCCTCCCTCCATCAGATCAATATTCCTCCCTCCATTAGATCAATAATCCTCCCTCCATCAGATCAATAATCCTCCCTCCATCAAATCAATAATCCTCATTAGAACAATAATCATCAATCAGATAAATAATCCTCCATCCATCCGATCAATAATCCTACCTCCATCAGAACAATAATCCTCCCTCCATTAGATTAATTATTCTCCCTCCATCAGATCAATAATCATCCCTCCACCAGATCAATAATCATCCCTCCATTAGGTCAGTGATCCTCTCTCCATCAGATCAAAAATCCTTTTTAGATCCGTAATCGTCAACCAGATCAAAAATCCTCCCTCCATCAGATCAGTAATCCTCCCTCCATCTGATCAATAATCCTCCTTCCATCAGATCAATTATCTTCTCCTCCATCAGATCAATAATCATCGCTCCGTCAGATCAATAATCGTCTCTCCATCTGATCAATAATCCTCCCTCCATTAGATCAATAATACTCTCTCAGATCCATAATCTTCCCTCCAACCATTCAATTATCCAACCTCCATCAGGTCAATAATCCTCCCTCCATCAGATCAATAATCCTCCCTCCATCAGATCAATAATCATCCCTCCATCAGATCAATTATCCTCCCTCCATCACATATATTATCTTCTCCTCAATCAGATCAATAATCCTCCCTGTATCAGATCAATAATTCTCCCTCCATTAGATTAATAATACTCCCTGCATCAGATCAATCATCCTCCCTCCATAAGATCAATATTCCTCCCTCCATTAGATCAATAATCCTACCTCCATCAGATCAATATTCCTCCCTCCATTAGATCAATAATCCTCCCTCCATCAGATCAATAATCCTCCCTCCATCAAATCAATAATCCTCATTAGATCAATAATCGTCAATCAGATAAATAATCCCCCATCCATCCGATCAATAATCCTACCTCCATCAGAACAATAATCCTCCCTCCATTAGATGAATTATTCTCCCTCCATCAGATCAATAATCATCCCTCCATCAGATAAATAATCATCCCTCCACCAGATCAATAATCATCCCTCCATTAGGTCAGTGATCCTCTCTCCATCAGATCAAAAATCCTCCCTCCATCTGATCAATAATCCTCCTTCAATCAGATCAATTATCTTCTCCTCCATCAGATCAATAATCCTCCCTCCATCAGATTAATAATCCTCCTGCCATCAGATCAGTAATTCTCGCTCCATCCGATCAATAATCCTCCTTCCATCAGATCAATTATCTTCTCCTCCATCAGATCAATAATCATCGCTCCATCAGATCAATAATCGTCTCTCCATCTGATCAATAATCCTCCCTCCATTAGATCAATAATACTCTCTCAGATCCATAATCTTCCCTCCAACCATTCAATTATCCAACCTCCATCAGATCAATAGTCCTCTGTACATCAGATCAATAATCCTCCATCAGACAAATAATCATCCCTCCATCAGATCAAAATTCTCACTCCATCCGATCAATAATCCTCCCGCCATCAGAACAATAATCCTTCCTCCATCGGATCAATAAACCTCCCTCCATCCAATCAACAATCCTCCAACCATCCAATCAATAACCCTCCATCCATCCGATCAATAATCCTACTTCCATCATAACAATAATCCTCCCTCCATCAGATGATTTATCCTCCATCCCTCCATCCAATCAATAATCCTCCAACCATCCAATCAATTATCCTCCAACCATCCAATCAATAATCCTCCCTCCATCAGATCAATAATCTTCCCTCCACCAGATCAATAATCATCCCTCCATTAGGTCAGGAATCCTCTCCTCCAACAGATCAAAAATCATCCATCCAATCAATAATCCTCCAATCATTAGATCAATAATCCTCTCACAGATCCGTAATCTTCCCTAATCCTCCCCCATTATTGATCTGATGGAGGGAGAATATATCTGGTCTGATGGGGGTGGATTATTGATCTGATGGAGGGACAATTATTGATCTGATGGAGGATTATTGATCTGATTGAGGATTATTGATCTGATGGATTATTATTGATCAGATGGAGGGAGGAATATTGATTGGAGGGAGAATTATTTATCTGAAAAGGTAGGAATATTGATCGGAAGAAGAATTATTGATCTGAAAAGGGAGGATTATTGATCTGATGGAGGGAGGATTATTGATCATATGGAGGGAGGATTATTGATCTGTTGGAGGGAGGATTATTGATCTGATGGAGGGAGGATTATTGATCTGATGGAGGGAAGAATATTGATCTGATGGAGGGAGGATTATTAATCAGATGGAGGGAAGATTATTGATTTGATGGAGGGAAGATTATTAATCTGATGGAAGGAGGATTATTGATCTGATGGAGGGGGGATTATTGATCTGATGGAGGGAGAATATATCTGGTCTGATGGGGGAGGATTATTGATCTGATGGAGGGAGGATTATTGATCTGATGGAGGGACAATTATTGATCTGATGGAGGATTATTGATCTGATTGAGGATTATTGATCTGATGGAGGATTATTGATCAGATGGAGGGAGGAATATTGATCGGAGGGAGAATTATTGATCTGAAATGTAGGAATATTGATCGGAAGGAGAATTATTGATCTGAAAAGGGAGCATTATTGATCTGATGGAGGGAGGATTATTGATCATATGGAGGGAGGATTATTGATCTGATGGAGGGAGGATTATTGATCTGATGGAGGGAAGATTATTAATCTGATGGAAGGAGGATTATTGATCTGATGGAGGGAGGATTATTGATCTGATGGATGGAGGATAATTGATCGGATGGAGAGGAGTATTGATCTAATGGAGGGAGAATTATTGACCTGATGGATGGAGGATAATTGAACGGATGGAGAGGAGTATTGATCTGATGGAGGGAGGATAATTAATCTGATGGAGGGAGAATTATTGACCTAATGGAGGGAGGATTATTGATCTAATTGAGGGAAAATTATTGACTTGATGGAGGGAGGATTATTGATCGGGTGGATGATTATTGATCAGATGGATGGAGGATTAGTGATTGGATAGAGGAAGGATTACTGATCGGATGGAAGATTATTGGTCTGATGAAGGGATGATTATTGATCTGATGGAGGGAGGATTATTGATTTGATGGAGGGAAGATTATTAATCTGATGGAAGGAGGATTATTGATCTGATGGAGGGAGGATTATTGATCTGATGGATGGAGGATAATTGATCGGATGGAGAGGAGTATTGATCTAATGGAGGGAGGATTATTGACCTGATGGATGGAGGATAATTGATCGGATGGAGAGGAGTATTGATCTGATGGAGGGAGGATAATTAATCTGATGGAGGGAGGATTATTGACCTAATGGAGGGAGGATTATTGATCTAATGGAGGGAAAATTATTGACTTGATGGAGGGAGGATTATTGATCGGGTGGATGATTATTGATCAGATGGATGGAGGATTAGTGATTGGATAGAGGAAGGATTACTGATCGGATGGAAGATTATTGGTCTGATGAAGGGATGATTATTGATCTGATGGAGGGAGGATTACTGATTTGATGAAGGGAAGATTATTAATCTGATGGAAGGAGGATTATTGATCTGATGGAGGGAGGATTATTGATCTGATGGATGGAGGATAATTGATCGGATGGAGAGGAGTATTGATCTGATGGAGGGAGGATAATTAATCTGATGGAGGGAGGATTATTGACCTAATGGAGGGAGGATTATTGATCTAATGGAGGGAAAATTATTGACTTGATGGAGGGAGGATTATTGACCTGATGGAGGGAGGATCATTGATCGGATGGAAGGAGGATTATTGATCGGATGGATGGAGGATTATTGATCTGATGGAGGGAGGATAATTCATCTGATTAAGGGAGGATGATTTATCTGATGGAGGGAGGATTATTGATCTGATGAAGGGAGGATTATTGATCTGATGGAGGGAGGATTATTGATCTGATGGAGGGAGGATTAATAATCTGTTGAAGGGATGGTTATTGATCTGATGGAGGGAGTATTTTGTTCTTATGGAGGGAGGATTATTTATCTGACGGAGGGAGGATTATTTATCTGACAGAGGGAGGATCATTGATCTGGTGGAGGGAGGATTATTGATCTGATGGAAGGAGGATTATTGATCTAATGGAGGGATAAATATTGATCTGATGAAGGGAGGATTACTGATCTAAATGAGGGAGGATTATTGATCTGATGAGGGAGAATTATTGATCTGATGGGGGAGGATTATTGATCTGATGGAAAGTGGATATTTCATCTAATTGAGGGATTATCATTGATCGGATGGATGGAGGTTTATTGATCGGATGGAGGGAGGATTACTGATCTGATGGAGGGAGGATTATTGATCGGTTGGAGCGAAGATTACGGATCTGTGAGAGGATTATTGATCTAATGATTGGAGGATTATTGATTGGATGCATGATTTTTGATCTGTTGGAGGAGAGGATTACTGACCTAATGGAGGGATGATTATTGATCTGATGGAGGGATGATTATTGATCTGATGGAGGGATGATTATTGATCTGATGGAGGGATGATTATTGATCTAATGAAGGGAGGATAATTCATCTCATGGAGGGAGAATTATGGTTCTGATGGAGGGAGGATTATTGATCGGATGGATTGAGGATTATTGATCTGATTGACGATTATTGATCTAATGAGGATTATTGATCTGATGGAGGGAGGATTATTGATTGGATGGACG